>NW_027202538.1:1800000-1955000 GCF_024711535.1 Dipodomys merriami | reverse complement strand
TCAAATGCTGGGCACTGGTGGCTCATGCCTGTCATCCTAGCTACTCTGGAAGCTGAGATCTGGAGGATCACGGTTCAAGGCCAGCCTGGGGAGGAAAGTGTGTGAGACTCTTATCATCGATGAACAATCAGAAAACAAGAAGGGGCCCTGTGGCTCAAGTGGTAGAGTGCTAGCCATGAGAGAAAGAGCTCAGGGACAGTGACCAGGAAAAGAGTTCAAGCCCCAGAACTGGAAGAACAAATCTTTATTGGAGGCTTGTTTTCCCTTTGAGAACAATTTATTCTTTGTGATAAGCATAGCATGGGCCTCTTCCCAGGCCACCAATAGGCCATTAGATATCCCTTGAATATGGACCACGTCCCAGCAGCCTTTGCCCTACCCAACCTACAGTATACCCTTCCCAAGACCCAGAAGATGGAGACCTGAGAGAAGGCCACCTGGCCACCTACTTATGGTTGCTGCTGAGGCTTTGAAGAGTCATTATGTCATATAGTCATCATCTGCATCAGTCTACAGAAGAAAGGGAGGGAGCGCTCCTCCCCTGATCCCGTGAGCTGTGGGTGGCTCTGGATGTGGGGCAGCTGCAGCAGGATGTGCTTTCTTGGGGAGTCCTCTATGGGGTTGGGAACCTCGACCTCTCCTCTGGAAGTTTCCACACTGTGTTGAAGTGGCAATTCTTCAAAACCTTTCTGCTCCTCCCTCATTTCGCCCACCCTGGAGCCTGGAGGCATCCAAAGTGGCGGCAGTGACAGGAGGCTCAGCCTGTGCTGGCATCTGGAGCCCGTTGTCCATGTCTTTCCCTGTGAGGAGTGACAGTGGCTCCCGCAGCTCTCTCCTCTTCTCCATCTTCTCCTAGGACAGCTGGTACACACGCTCAGGTTTCTTCTGACACAGCTCAGCCAGAATGAACACCTGCTGTTTACATGCCATGAGGGACTCCTCAACAGTGTGATGTGTGCCGACAGCTGGCTGCATCTATGTTGAAGATCACCCACTGGACTATGGAAGTCCATCTTATCAGGCAGGTTGTGGACAAAGTAGATTTTCTTCTCAGACACCCAAGTGACCCGCTTCCCATCCCCACACAGGCTGTGGTGCCAGCTCATGGGATGGAGGGCCTGTGGCTCGAGCTTTCTCTGGCACTGAGCTGCCAGGTGAACCAGGTGCCCGCAGCGGGCCTGCCACTCCTGCTGCAGGAGTTTCCCCCTGTGGATTTCAGCCACTAAGAGTGCTCACAAATCCACATCTCTCTTGGTTTGGGGAATGTCTCCATCCTCTGCTATGGTCATGTGTGGGGGAGTCGACTCCTCACCTTGTGCTTCTCCAGAGTTTTCAACTTCCCCTTCCCCAGGGAAAGCCAGGAAACTCAGCTGGGCCTGCAGCCGCTCTTCCTGTGGTCTGATTGCTTTCAGGCACTTGAGAGTGTCCTGCCACTTTGGGGACACCACCTGGTCTCTCCAGTTGGTCGGGCCATGCACTTGCTTCAGCTGCTCCAGGAGTTGGGTCTGCCACTCTAGGTGCTGCTGCAGGGCCTCCTTCTCGGCGCTCAGCCGCTAATTGGAGGTGATGTGACACTCACAGGTGGCTCTGAGCTCCTGCAGCTAGGCCAGGGACTGCACCTGCTGGTCCTGAGGTGCTTGGCTTTCTTTCTTTCTCAGCCATTTCTTTCCATTCCTCTATCTTCTCCTCTGTGTGGACCAGCTGTTCCCGTTGGTGTTTCTTCACCTGCTGCTCTGTGTCCAGGATGCTGGCGAGTTCCTCCTTCTCACTGCTCACCCTGTGGAGAGTGTCCCACAGCAGGACCAGCGGTTCCTCCAGCTGTCCATCACACACATATCATGGTGTCTCAGGGATCTCCTGCCAATCCTTGGCCTTCTCCTCCAGGCTCCACAATTGCTCCTGCTGCTCCACATTCTGAAAATGGAGACTCTGGTTTTCCTGGACCTGGATGTGAAGTTATTCCTCCAGGTTTTTCAACTCAATCTGCATGCAGTAGGCCTGGGCCTGCAACTGCCACTTGGCCTGAGCTGGGCCATTGTTCCTCCAGCCTGTTCTCTAGGCCAAACACCTGCCTCGTCCCTCGCTCCCTCTCCTCGGTCAGTTGGTCCACCCGCTGGGTCAGCTGCCAGGCCTCCTCCTTCCACGTGGACCTCTCAATGCTCAGGTCTTCTGTGAAGGTGTCTCTCTCGAGATTGGCTGTGCTCACCAGTCAGCTCACATTGTCCAGTAGTCTCTTCAGTAACTCATGCCCCACCAGTGCTTGTTGGACCTTGCAGATTCCTTTCTTCCTGTTGTCCAGAGCACTTCCAGCTTCTCCTGTAACGTTGAGTTCACTTGCTCCAGGTCATAGAAGCTTCTGGCCTTTTACTTGAGTAGAAGGGTCACATCATGCAGCTGTTCAAAGAACATTTCAGTCTCATTCTGTGATCAGTGACCACAGAAGCCGACATCTCCAGCTCTGCCATGCACTGCTCTGTGGCCTGCAGGCAGCTGGTGAGAGCTTTGTGCTCCCTTTTTGTGTCATCGGCCTCCTGCTGCATGCAGGCGGGTGCACATTATAAATTGCTTTCTGCCGAAACCAACCTCTGTATGGGTGCCTTGTGGATCTCTAGCTCCATTTTAGGTGCTACATGCACCTGGGCTATCTTCTCCCTCTCTTTCTCCTGTTGATCCTGCAAGTCTGTCTTTTCCTGCTTCAGTGGTTGGATCATGGCATAGAGCGCCTGGTTTCTTCTTTTGCTGGGGTCCAGGGTGGGCACCACGTGTCGGTAGCACCTCTGTAGATCCTTGGTGGTATCAGGACCATTGACTCTCTGGAACCTCGTGGCTATGACTGTGTCCAGAGGCACGGGAGGCCTGTGGTGGGCAACACCTTTGGCCGGACCCTCCATTGAATCACTCTCCCTGGTGGTGTTTGTCTTGCAGATCCTTCCCTTTTTCATGTTCTTTGTTTTCTTGAATGTGGCAAGTCTATCAGGAGGATTCGTCTACCAGTGTTCTGGCAGCAGTTTCATGCCCACAGCTTTTTCATGGAGTCTTATTGTTTCAGACATCTGAGTGCTGGGATGGGAAAGATGGGCTGGCCACATTCCCAGGCTCTGGGAAATCCTCTCTTCTCCCACTCACTGATTAGCATGTCAATTTCGTACTCTACTCCAAGGTCGCCTGGAGTCTCTGGCTCACCACTTAGCCACCTCTACCTTCCTCAACTGCTGGTAATGGTGTCAACCAACAGAGGGAATCCCAGTGCTTCCAGGCAGTATGGAATGTGGGTGTGGCCACCATTCTTGTATCCCATTGGTCAGAAAGAACCATGAAAGAATGGTTTACAAACAAGACCACACTAAAGCTACCAACACAACTATTTATTGCAGCATTATTTACCATAGCTAAGATATGGAACGAACCCAGATGCCCCTCAGTAGATGAATGGATCAAGAAAATGTGGTATATATACACAATGGAATTCTATGTCTCCATCAGAAAGGATGACATTGCCCCATTTGTTAGGAAATGGAAAAACTTGGAAAAAATTATATTAAGTGAAGCAAGCCAGGCCCAAAGAAACATAGGTCCCATGGTTTCCCTTATTTGTAATATCTAGTATATGTATGAGTCAAGTGGAAAAGGTCAGATAAAGTGATGTTAGGAAAATGAATCCTTAGATATGTATTTTAATGTTTTTTTCTTTCATGAATTTGTTTCTAACGCATTTATAAGATTATATTTTTGTTGCTTTGTATGTCCCTTCCTCACAGTATAACCCCTGCTTTCACTATATTTGATGTCAGTATAACTTGTAGAGGAGATGGGGAAAAGCAAGTCATTTAAGGATACAGGTGGACCTGTTGCAACAATGAGAAGTACAAGTTGTCATGTCAAAAACGAGCTTTACAACGTTGGTGCGGGGGGGGGGAGGCGGGGAGGATTGGTTGCGGGGGTTGGGGGGTAGGCTGGGAAGGGATGTGAAGGGTAAACAAAGGAGGAGGCTGCAAGGCTTGATAAGAAATGTACGCATTATCCTGCCCATGTAATTGTAACCCCGCTGTACAGTGTGTTCACAAAAAAATAAAATAAAATAAAATAAAATAAAATAAAATAAAATAAAATAAAGAAAAGAATGGGGGTGTGACCAGAATACTGTTATGCAGGCAGAATGGGTGGCGTCATGATGAGAGCAGCCACTTTCCCAGGAAACTCTGTCTAATCCAGATGGGGACAAGAAGGTGACCTGCTTTAGCTGGATGGTTGCACAGATTGATCTGTATGTCTGTTTGTTACCAGTCCTGGACCTTTAACTCAGGATCTGGGCACAGTCCTTGAGCTGCTTCTGCTCAAGGCTAGCCCTCAACCGCTGGAGCCACACTTCTGGCTTTGTTGGCACTGAAGTTGGACAGGGGTCTCAAGGACTTTCCTGCCTAGGGTGACTTTGACCATCATCCTCTTATCACAGACCTGTAAGTATTAAGGAGGACTGCTGAGAGCCATTAGTGCCTGCCTAATCATTGGTCTTGTTGATGTTCTTGGACAGACCTATGAGTTCCCTATCCTGCGGATTGGATGGTGGAAGCTGGAGCCCACAGTTTGAATCCTGTTCCTGCCACCTCCAAATGGCAGGAAATCCTAAGAAACTCATTCCTATCCATATGAATACCAATGGAATGTGATATATGTCATGAATGAATGGGCAGTTCTTGAACGATTCTAGGATAAAATTATACACAATTATATCCTAGGACTCTGATCGATTTTAATTAACACTTCATGAAGCATTTAAACAATCATATTCATTAAATGGAGGCATAATGAAATATCTAAGAATTGGGTGTCACATAGAATGAAGGTGCCATTTTTTCTGCCAGGACTGGGATTGGAACTCATGGTCTGGGTAACTCTGTTGCACTGTGTGGGAAGGGGAAGCTCACCTCTGAGAAGTCAAGAAATTCAAGTCTGTTCCTTAGGCCTGAAATCGATCCCCAGCACTAGAAAACATCTTTTTCATGTATATTTTATATACATTATTTATATTTATATACATATGTTGACTCTTTATTGCATTCAGTGTAGTTATTCATTTTATTTTTTGTTTTATTCATGTCTTGGCCATTTATTTTATTGAGAATTATGGCATATAGAACATTGATTACATTGATTACATATGATATAGGTCTGCATATGTATTCCACTTCATACCTGACATCCAGGACTTTCACAGAAAAAGAAAACATGTCACCATCAGCTTCTTACTCCATGATTCATTGATTGGGAGTGCTGGCGTCTGAACTCAAAGCCTACAAGGCCAAATTTATGAATGGGTGAGTGTCAGCACGCCATCCTTGGGCAAATTGAGCTTACAGGCAATTCCCACCATCTGAGATCGAGCCCCTAGGGTTGACAAAATAAGAACAGATTGACATGTAGATGGTATTATGCTAATAAATATATATCTTTACAGAGTGCCAGAGATGTCGATACATTATTCAGTTATATAGACTACATTTCTACCAATTCTTGGGTATTTATTATGCCTCCATGTAATTAATGTTGTTGTTTTAATCCTTAATAAACTATTAAGTAAATCAAGGTCCTGAAATTATTTTATCCCTGTAAGAAATAGTATTCTTTTAATGCTTTATATTAAATAAAATCAGTCTACTGAAATTATGATGTCTAATTTTATCCGAGTAGCATTCACGATTAGATCATTCAACTGTACATTCATAACATTCCATCGTTATTCCTATGGATGGGAATGAGTCTCTTAGGATCTTCCACTATCTGGAAGTGGCATGACTGGGATTCGAACTCTAGACTTATGTTCCTTTGCGGGACTATGGCTTCCCCAATAGCCCGCCAGCCTTCAGCAATGCAAGATGAAGTACCCTTTGGAGCCCTGTCATTCAGACCCAGATGGTCATGGTGCAAAGGAAGAAAATGTAAAAATGCAATCATGCAACATTTTTTTTTGGTCGGTCATAGGGTTTGAACTCTGGGCATGGGTATTGTCCCTGTGCTCTTCAGCTCAAGGCGAGCACTCTACCGCTTGAGTCACGGCGCTACTTCCGGGTTTCTAGTGGTTTACAGGAGATAAGATTCTCACGGACTTTCCCGCCCGGGCTGGCTTTGAACTGTGATCCTCAGATCTCAGCCTCCTGTGTAGTTTGGATTACAGTTGTGAGCCACCGGCGCCCGCCTCTGCCACTTTTTCTCTGTGCATATTTTTCCCACTTGCAAGGTTTGGAGAGCTAGGATTCTAGTATCGGCTGTGGCTCCAGTGGCTGCAACCCAGCATAGGATGATGGAAGCTGAGGCAGAGTTGCCATGACCTGAGTTTAAGACCTTGCTTTGCAAAAAAAAAAAAGAAAAAAAAAAAAAAGAAAAAAATTAACTCCCTGGCTTGCAATTCACGCTGCTTTTTTCTACCAGGCTTTGGATTTGAACTCAGGGTCTAGGTAACTCTGTAGCACTGTGTAAGCTCACCATGCTTGAAGACAAGTAAGTCGGGCCTGGTCCCTAGGCCTGAATTCAAGCCCCAGCCCTAGAAAACATACTATTTATATTCATTGTAAAGATAGAATTTGTATTTACCTATAGATATTCAGTCCATATCCTGTTTGTTGTGGTTATTGATTGTATTTTTGTTTTATTCAACTATTTACCGTTTATTGACTGTGAAGATATGCATTCCATTTATTATACTGATGACATCCCATCACATAGTATTTAAATTTAGATGTGTTTACCATCATGTCTGACACCTAGGACTCTCAGAGAAAAGGAAAACAGGTGTCACACTTGGCTTCTTATTCCACAATCCAATTGTTTGCAGTGCTGGGATCTGAACTCAGGACCTAGCAGACCCAATTCAACACAGCATCCTCTAGCCAAGGAAGCTGCCAGGCAGTTCCCAGACCCTGAGATTGAGCCACAGGGGTGGACAAAATAGCCATACATGGATAGACAGGTGGCAGTATACCAATAAATATATATTTGTATAGAATTCCAGAGACATCTATTTTAGATTCAATGACATCAACTACATTCCTACCATCTCTTAGGTATTTATTATGCTGTCATTGAAGGAATAGTATTGTTTTCATGCTTAATAACCCATTCATTAAGATCAATCAGCATCCTAGGATCATTGCGTCCCATTTTAGATTAGACTGATGCCCGCAGAAACTTATTCAATCATGAGTTTCCAAACATTCTATAGTTATTCCCGTGCATGGGAACAAGTCTCTTGGCAAGTCTCCCCACTGGTAGGTGTCAGGACCAGGATTCAATATCAGGGCCTTTGATAACATATGAGCCTGTGGCTTCCGCAATAGCCCGCTAGCCTTGGCCAATGCGAAGTGAAGTAAACTTGTAGCCTTGTCATTCAGGCCCAGATTGGTCACCATGCAAAGGAATAAAATGTAAAAAATCCATCCGGTGGCTATTTTTCAGTGAGGGTTTTATTTTTTTTCCTCCTGCAAGGCTTCAGGGCCTAGGATCACAGGATCGGCTATGAGCCCATGGCAGCCCATCAGCCTAAAGTGATCGAAGCTGAGGCAGAGTTGCCATGAACTGAGTTCAAATCACTTGGGTGGCAATAAAATAAAATAAAATAAAATAAACCATCCAAGCTCAAAATTCACATCATTTTCTCTGCCACAGCTGGGATTCCAACTCAGACCTGGATAATACTATAGCACGGTGGGTGAAGGGGAAGCTCACCTTCCTTGAAGACTACAAGGTCAGGTCTGCTTCCAGGGCCTGAATTGAAACTCCCACACTAGCAAAAATCATATGCCCACCTAATTCAAACATAGGATCTCTATTTACATACATGTGTGGAATGCATCATGCATTCAATGTAGTTATTCTTTTTATTGTGTGTCTTAGTCAGGGATGCATTTTGTATTTTATTGTTTATGATGACAGTTATAACTGTGCTGGCAGGGATGAGAACTAATTCCCATGTCTATAGCATTGCTTAAGCCTTCTCCATCCTAGCTGAGACCCAGAACTTTCACAGGGCAGGAAAACAAGTGGATGGATTGGATTCTCACATCTGCATTCCTCTTTTTATTTTATTTTATTTTATTTTTTTATTGTAAAGATACTATACAGAGGATTACAGTTACATGAGTGAGGTAATGAGTACACTTCCTCTTGAACATTGTTACCACCTCCATTTTTTTCCCCACACCATCCCCTCCATCCCTCCCTTCCTCTGCATTACTCTTTTGGCAGTGTTGGGGTTGGAACTTAGAGCTTAGCAAACCCAATAGGAGAAAGGGTCAAGGTGAGGACACCATGCTGAGAGCTAATAAGGAACTAAGCTGTTCCCAGGACCTGAGATCGAGCCCCAGGAGTGGGAGGGTAAGAGCACAATACTCGTCCATTCATAAGCTGAAGGTAGTCGGCATATTTGTATACAGTAGGAGAGATGGTGACCTGTGATGGAATCCAGTATACCCCATGACTACCGATTCTTGGATCTTTCCCGATGCCTCCATTTCATGACTGTGATGATTATGGTCAAGCTTCATCAACTCTTCATTGAAAATAATCGATACACAATGAGTCTTGCCTATCATTTCCTGCCACACCTACTCCGGTGGAGTCTTCTTGGCATGGGAAACCTGCTTTTAGATCTGAGAATGGGGCTTTAAAGAGGCCTACCTCCTGGAAAGGCTGGCAAGCCCCTGGGAAAGATCTGTTCCTGTTTTTCTTTTCCTCACTGTATAGGAGCACCTATTAATCTTTTACTATTCCTGCTGCTTGTTCTACTTACTCATGCTCAACGTTCCCTTATTCAAAGCTCTTTTGTTGATGACTCCCACATCCGATGAGTTTCCTGAGAATATGACTAACTCACCAGAGTTAAGTGCTACCCTAAAAGCCCCTCTTATGGAGGCTATTAGACAAGTCATAAGTAAATATAAAAGTATTGGGGGTTTCATGATGTCACTTCAGCAGAAGGAATTGTTTGTAAGAAATTTACAAGAAGCTGTAGGCACGGCTAGAGCAGAAAGAATGATGGCTATTGGAGACTTCTCTTTAATCCTGAAGCATATACAATAGACTCATATAGATATCCTGTAGATAAGAAAGATGTAGAGGGATATTTAGACCAAAAGCTAAATAAGATTCCTAAAAAGTTGGTAGATGGAAGGTAGCAATGGCTTATCAGAGGAAAATGGTGGGATCCTCCATTATCTAGAGGACCCCAGAGACTTCCCCCAGATCCATAGCCTTTTACAGGTGTTTATGATAAGGATGGCAATCATTGGGAAAACTACTTAGGAGAAAGAGCTTCCTATTAATCTCTTCCATTTACTGAGAGACTTGCTAGATCTAGGCCTCTTTGGTGCTTACTATTAAAGAAGGAACAAGAAAGATCTTATGAGACAGTTAAGGCCTCTATGGAGAAGAGTAAACGATTATGTGAAAGGGTTACAGAAAAGACACTATGAGCTTAAATTTGATATATGGCCAGATTTAACTAAGTATACTAAATATCATGATTTGGGCCACAAATTGGGGACCTTCTAAAGAATGGCAAAGAAGCAAAATTGCTTAAAAAAGATTTGAAACGTATAAAGTACAAAACTAAACAAAACAAACTATGAAGTACTAGAGTTCATGCCTTTCTGTTCAGCCCTTGCCCATATGTTCTGGTTAATGATTAATAGGTGATAAACATCGAAACCAATTGTATTTCTTAAAAATAGAGGTAAAGCCGAAAAAAAGTGCCTATTGTCATAGCTTGTCATCCAGAAAACAAGATCAGGCAACCAGCTGGTGACCGACCACACAAGAATGAAGCCTTACAACAAGATTGTGTAACCTTTTGCCCTTTCTCATGGAGACTTTTGCTATAAAAGCTTGTTATCCTCTGCAATAAATCCCACTCAGCATTCACTCCTCTTGGGTGTGAGTTGTCTGTTTGCCATCTCCCCACCTATTCCAGTTATCTCCAGTAGGTGTCCTCCGTTGTCCCAACAGAGCTGGTCGGCGGCAATTCCCTAAGTGCATCCTGCAGAAAATACTCATTCAAAGATGAGATTGATCGAATTCCATGGCCTTTCCAAGTGCCAGAAAGGAGTATCTCAGGATGTCCCCGCCATTCCATCAATGGAGGGGGGCTGACCTGGATTCGACCTTGAGGTCTCCGATACCCCGTTGTCCTTGGGATTCCCCAAGAGCCAGCAGACCTTCAGTCACTCCAGGTCACCTTCACTCTGCAGGCCGCCAAGTTCGGACCCAGCATGGTCACCATGCAAAGGAAAATGAACATAAAAGTGCCAGGTGGAACTTCTTGCCACTTTTTTTTCCCTTCGCGGCTTTTTTTTTTTTTTTTTTTTCCTGCAAGCTCTGGGTTGTAGATCCAGAGGCTGCAGCCTAGGATTATCGGAACTGAAGCAGAGTTGCCACGACTTGAGTTCAAGCTCTGAGTCTGTTAAAAAATATTATGAAGGAAGCACCCTAGCTCCGAATTCACCCCATTTTACTGCCAGAGCTCAGATTTGAACTCAGGTCTGGGTAACTCTGTTGCACTGTGGGGGAAGGGGAAAATCACCATCCTTGAAGACTACAAATTCAGGCCTGTTCCCAGTGCCTGAACTGTAGCCCCAACACTGGCAAAAATCATATGCCCACCTATTTTATACATAGGATCTCTATTTACATACATGTGTGGAATGCATCATGCTTTCAGTGTAGTTATTTATTTTATTGTGTATCATAGTCAGAGATGCATTTTGTATTTTATTGAGTATGATGACAGATATAAATGTGCTGACATGCATGACAACCTATTCCCATGTCTATGGAGTTGCCTATGCCTTGTCCATCCTAGATGATACCCAGGACTTTCACAGGACAGGAAAGCAAGTGAACTGTTATACTGCTCACGTCAGGATTCATGTTTTGGCAGTGTTGTAATTTGAACTCAGAACCTAGCAGGCCTAATTGGCGAAAGGGTCAAGGTTAAGACACTGGCCTGTGAGCAACTGAGGAGCTAGACCATTCCCAGAACCTGACATTGAACACCAAGGAGGGCCAGTATAGGCATAAATTCATAATTTAAACATAGGGCCTCTATTAATATACATGTGTGGACAGCATCTTGCGTTCGGTGCACTTCTCCTTAACTTGTGTCTAATTCATTGAGGTATTGTGTATTTTACTGAGTATGGTGACAGGTATAACTGTGCTGTCTTGGATGTCAACCTGTTCCCATGGTTATAGAGTTGCCTATATAGTATGCTCCATTCCTAGCTGAGAAGCGGAACTTTCACAGCACAGGAAAAGAGGAGGATCACTTGGCTTCTCATATCAGTATTCATCTTTTGACAGTACTGGGATTTGAACTCAAGGCCTAGCAAACCCAAGTGTTGAATGGGTCATGGTGAGTACACCAGCCTGTGAGCCAATAAAGGGTTAGTTCCATCCCGGGACCTGAGATCATGCCCTGGTGGGGCCATTATTGATATAAATGTATAATTGAAAGAGATGATCTCTATTTACTTACATGTGTGGAATGCATCATGCATTCACTGTAGTTATTCTTTTTATTTTGTGTCTTAATCAGGGAAGAATTTTGTATTTTATTGCATATGATGACAGATGTAACTGTGCTGACAAGGATGGCAACCTATTCCAATGAGTATAGAGTTGCCTATATAGCATACTGTGTCCTACCTGAGACCCAGGACTTCACAGCACAGGAAAACAGGTGCAACAATGGACTTCTGAAAGAAGCATTCATGTTTTGGCAGAGTTGGGATTTGAATTCAAAGCCTAGCAGGCTCAATTGGTGAAAGGGACAAGGGAAGGACACTGGCCTGTGAGCAACTGAGGAGCTAGGCCGTTCCCAGGACCTGACATCGAGCCCCAGGGAGGGCCAGGATAGGCATAAATTCATAATTGAAACAGGATCTGTATTGACATATTTGTGTAGACAGCATCTTGCAATCGGTGCACTTCTCCTCAACTTGTGTCAAATTCATGGAGGTATTGTGTATTTTACTGAGTATGGTGACAGATATAACTGTTCTGACACGGATGGCAACCTGTTCTCATGGTTATAGAGTTGCCTATACATTCATTCTCCATCCTAGCTGAGACACAGGACTTCCACACGAGAGGAAAACAGGTGCAACGACTGGCTTCTGACAACAGGATGAAATTTTTGTCAGTGCTGGGATTTGAACTCAAATCTGGGTAACCCCATTGCAATGTGGGGGAAGGGGAAGCTCACCATCCTTGAAGACTAGAATGTCAGACCTGGTCCAAGGCCTGATTTGAAGCCCCAGAACTGGACAAAATAACAAGCCCACTTCTTTCAAACATATCTCTACTTCCATACTGAGGTGGTATGCATCTTGCATTCAATGTAGTTTTTTTTATTTTGAGTCTTATTCATGGATGTATTGTGTATTTTATTGAGTATGGTAACAGGTATATTTGTGCTGCCCTGGATGTCAACTGATTCCCATGAGTAGAGGGTTGCCTATATAGCATTCTCCATCCTAGCTGAGACCCAGGACTTTCACAGCACAGGAAATCAGGTGCAATGATGGGCTTCTCACATCAGGATGAATCTTTTGATAGTCTTGGGATTTGAACTCAAGGTTTAGCAGGCCCAAATGGTGGATGGGTCAAGGTGAGCACACCAGCCTGTGAGCCACTAAGTTGATATGCCATTCCCGGGATCTGAGATTGAGCCCCAGTGGGGGCATTAATAGTCATCAATTCATAATTAAAACAGAGGATCTCTATTTCCATACATGGGTGGGCAGCATCTTGGGTTCGGTGTAGTCATTGTCTTTACATGGTGTCTTATTCATGATGTATTCTGTATTTTCCTGAGTATAGGATGACAGATATAATTGTGATGACCTGGATGACAACCTATTCCCATGAGTATACAGTTGCCTATGCATTCTCTATCCTAGCTGAGACCCAGAACTTGCACAGCACAGAAGAACAGGTGCAACAACTGATTTCTCACATCAGGGTGAATTTTTGGCAGTGCTGGGATTCGAACTTGGGGCCTAGGAGGCCCAACTGCCCAATGGGTCCATGTGAGCACACCAGCCTGTGAACCACTAAGGAGCTGGGCCTTTCCCAGGAACTGAGATCTAGCCCTAGGGAGGCCACAATAATCCTCAATGCATCATTGAAACATGGGATGTCTATTCACATCCGTGTGTGGACTGCCTCATGCAATGAGTGTAGTTATCCTCTCTATTTTGTGTGCTATTCATGGATGTATTGAGTATGTTCTTGAGTATATGATGACAGGTATAACTGGGCTGACATGGATGACAACCTATTCCTATGGCCACAGGGTGGCCCATGCAGTCTCCATCCTAGCTGAGACCAAGGACTCACACAAGAAAGGAAAATAGGTGTAAACACTGGCTTGTGACATTAGGATGAATCTTTTGGCACTGCTAGGATCAGAAATTAGGGCCTCGCAGGCCCAATAGGTGATTGGGTCCACGTGAGCACACCAGCCTGTGAGCCAGTAAGGAGCTAGGCCAGTCCTAGGACTTGAGATCGAGCCCCAGGGCGAGGGTCCCGGGGAGCACAATAGTCATCCACTTATAAGCTCAAGATATTATGCAAATAAGTACATATTTGTACAGAGTAGGAGAGATGGTGAACTGTGATGAAATCCAATCTTCCCTATGACTACCAATTGTTGGATCTTCCACTATGCCTCTTTTTCATGACTGTGATGATTATGGTCATGCTTCATCAACTCTTCATGAACAATAATCAATACCCCATGAGTCTTGCCTCCTCGCATCCTGCAGTAACTACTCATTCAACCACATTCCCTGACTCTTCCTAGGTCCAGAAATGAGTATTGCAGGATCTCCCGCCATTCCCTCAATGTCGGGGGGCTTTCCAGGATTTGAAATTGGAGCCTCCATTGCCCGGTCAGCCTGGGACTCCTCCGATATCCTACAGGCCTTCAGCCATGCCAAGTCACCTTCAATCTGCCGGCCATCAGGTTCAGACCCAGCAAGGTCACCATGCAATGGAAAATAAACAAAAAAGCATCAGGTGGAACTTCCTGCCACTTTTTTCTTCTCGTGTCCATTTTGTTTGTTTGTTTTTATCCTGCAAGCCCTGGGGTCCTAGGATCTGAGGATGGGCTGTGGGTCCAGAGGCTGTAGCCTAGGATGATCGGAGATGAGACAGAATTGCCACAACTTGAGTTCAAGCCCTGGGTATGGAAAAAATTAAAAAATTATGAATGAAGCACCCTTGCTCAGAATTCGCACCATTTTACTGCCAGAGCTGGGATTTGAATTCAGTTCTGAGTAACTCTGTTGCGCTGTGGGGGAGTGGGCAGCTCACCATCCTTGAAGACTACAAGGTCAGGCCTGCTCCCAGTGCCTGAATTTGAAGCCCCAACACTGGCAAAAATCATATGCCCACCTACTTTACACATATGATCTCTATTTACATACATGTGTGGAATGCATCATGATTTCAGTGTTGTTATTCATTTTATTCTGTGTCTTAGTCAGGAAAGCATTTTGTATTTTATTGAGTATAATAACAGATATAACTTTGCTAAAATGGATGACAAACTATTCCCATGTCTATAGAGTTTCCTATGCCTTGTCCATCCTAGATGAGACCCAGGACTTTCACAGGACAGGAAAGCAGGTGGACTGATGTACTGCTCACATCGGGATTCATGTTTTGGCAGTGTTGTGATTTGGACTCAGAACCTAGCAGACCCAATTGGTGAAAGGGTCAAAGCGAGGACACTGGCCTGTGAGCAACTGAGGAGTTAGACCATTCCCAGAACCTGACATTAAGCACCAGGGAGTGCCAGGATAGGCATAAATTCATAATTTATACATAGGATCTCTATTGATATACATGTGTTGACAGCATCTTGTGTTCGGTGCACTTCTCCTTAACTTGTGTCTAATTCATTGAGGTATTGTGTATTTTACTGAGTATGGTAACAGGTATAACTGTGCTGACATGGATGTCAACCTGTTCCCATGGTGGTAGAATTGCCTATATAGCATGCTCCATCCTAGCTGAGTCCCAGGACTTTCACAGAACAGGAAAACAGGAGGATCGATTGGATTCAGACATCAGTATTCATCTTTTGGCACTGCTGGGATTTTAACTCAATATCTAACAGGCCCAAATGGTGAATGGGTCATGGTGAGTACGCCCGCCCGTGAGCCACTAGGGGGTTAGGTTGTTCCTGGGATCTGAGATCGAGCCCTGGTGGGGACCATTATTGATATAAATTCATAATTTACACAGATGATCTCTATTTACATACATGTGTGGCATGCATCAATGGTTCAGTGTAGTTATTTTATTGTGTAGCATAGTCAGCGATGAATTTTGTATTTTATTGGATATGATGACAGATATCACTATGCTGACATGGCTGGCAACCATGAGTATAGAGTTTCCTATATAGCATACTCCATCCTAGGTGAGACACGGGACTTTCACAGCACAGGAAATCAGGTGCAACGAGGGGCTTCTCACATCAGGATGAATCTTTTGGTAGGGTTGGGATTTGAACTCAAGGCCTAGCAGGCCCAAATGGTGGATGGGTCATGGTGAGCACACCAGCCTGTGAGCCATTAGGTTGATATGCTGTTCCTGGGACCTGAGATTGAGCCCCAGTGTGCGGCGCGCGCCTTCTCGACCAGCGAGGAAGAACGAACAACACACCAGGAGTCTTCTCAGATCACGCTTTATTGGAGAGCCTTTTAGTTGATGGGAGAGCTTGAGCGCGAGAGAGCGTGCACCCGAAACATGGCCGCTTATATAGGGAATAGGAACACGGGTCTTTCTATCATTGGTCGTCTGCCTTTCACCGTCACCAGGTGCCACGGGATTGGCTGGGGACTCTACGTGGCTCGCGCATGTGCAAAGCCCAGGACCCACCGTCCCCCCAAGCACCGCCTGAAATGGAGTGGTTACCTCAAAGCTGCAAGGGAGTGGGCGCCATCTTGTAATGGCGTTCGCCCCGGCTCCCTACACCAGTGGGGGCCTTAATACTCATCAATTCATAATTAAAACAGAGGATCTCTATTTCCATACATGGGTGGGCAGCATCTTGGGTTCGGTGTAGTCATTGTCTTTACATGGTGTCTTATTCATGATGTATTCTGTATTTTCCTGAGTATAGGATGACAGATATAATTGTGGTGACCTGGATGACAACCTATTCCCATGAGTATATAGAGTTGCCTATGCATTCTCCATCCTAGTTAAGACCCAGAGCTTGCACAGCACAGAAGAACAGGTGCAACAACTGATTTCTCACATCAGGGTGAATTTTTGGCAGTGCTGGGATTCGAACTTGGGGCCTAGGAGGCCCAACTGCCCAATGGGTCCATGTGAGCACACCAGCCTGTGAACCACTAAGGAGCTGGGCCTTTCCCAGGAACTGAGATCTAGCCCTAGGGAGGCCACAATAATCCTCAATGCATCATTGAATCATGAGATATCTATTCACATCCGTGTGTGGACTTCCTCCTGCATTGTGGTTAGTTATCCTCTCTATTTTGTGTGCTATTCATGGATGTATTGAGTATGTTCTTGAGTATATGATGACAGGTATAACTGGGCTGGCATGGATGACAACCTATTCCTATGGCCAGAGGGTTGCCCATGCATTCTCCATCTTAGAGGAGACCCAGGACTCGCATAGGAAAGGAAAACAGGTGCAATGAGTGGCTTCAGACATCAGGATGAATCTTTTGGCACTGCTCGTATATGAACTTGGTTCCTCGAAGCCCCAATAGGCCAATTGGTCCATGTGAGCACACCAGCCTGTGAGCCACTAAGGATCTAGCCCATTCCCAGGACCTGAGATCGAGGCCTGGAGCGAGGGGGAGCACAATCGTTGTCCATTTATAAGCTGAAGGTAATATGCAAATAAGTACATATTTGTATAAAGTAGGAGAGATGGCAACCTGTGATGGAATCCAATTTACCCTGTGGCTACCAATTCTCAGATCTTCCCCAATGCCTCCATTTCATGACTGTGATGATTATTGTCAACTTCATCAACTCTTCATAAAAAATAATGGATACCCCATGAGTCTTTCCTATAATTTCCTACTTGCATCTTGCAGGAACTACTCATTCAAGGATGAGATGATCATATTCCACACTTCCTAGGTCCGGAAACGAGTATTTCAGGATCTTCCACCATTCCCACAATGTAGGGGGACTGACCGGGATTCGAACCCGTAGCCTCCGTTCCACGATTGGCTATAACTTCCCCGATAGCCAGCAGGTCTTCAGCCATGCCAGGTCATCTTCACTCTGTAGGCCGCCGGGTTCAGACCAACATGGACACTATGCAAAGGAAAATAAATGTAAAAGCATGAGGTGGAAATTCCTGCTACTTCTTTCCCCTTCTGGCCATTTTTTTTCCCCTGAAGCCCCAGGGTCCTAAGATCCGAGGATGGGCTGTGGGTCCAGAGGCTGCAGCCTAGCATGATTGCAGCAAAGGCAGTGTTGCCTTGACTTGAGTTCAAGGCCTAGGTTTGGCAATAAATAAATAAATGAATAAATAAATAAATAATTATGAATGAAGCACCCTTGCTCAGAATTCACGCCATTTTCCTGCCAAAGCTGGGATTTGAATTCAGGTCTGGGTAACTCTGTTGCACTCTGGGGGAAGGGGAAGATCACCATCCTTGAATACTACAAGGTCAGACCTGCTCCCAGGGCCTGAACTGAAGCCCCAACACTGGCAAAAATCATACGCCCACCTATTTCACACATGGGATCTCTATTTACATACATGTGTGGAATGCCTCATGCTTTCAGTGTGTGTCTTCGTCAAGGATGCATTTTGTATTTTATTGAGTATGATAACAGATATAACTATACCGACATGGATGGCAACCAATTCCCATGTCCATGGAGTTGCTTATGCTTTCTCCATCCTAGCTGAGACCTAGGACTTTCACAGGACAGGAAAGCAGGTGGATCGATGGGCTTCTCATATCATGATTCATGTTTCCGTACTGTTGTGATTTGAACTCAGAACCCAGCAGACCAATTGGTGAAAGGGTCAAAGAGAGAACACAGGCCTGTGAGCAACTGAGGAGGTAGGCTGTCCCCAGGACCTGGCATCGAGCCCCAGAGAGGGCCAGGATAGGCATAGATTCATCCTTGAAACATAGGATCTGTATTGACATATATGTGTGGACAGCATCTTGCATTCAGTGCACTCCTTCTTATTTTGTGTCTAATTCATGGAGGTATTGTGTATTTTACTGAGTATGGTGACAGATATAACTGTGCTGACATGGATGATGACCTGTTCCCATGGTTAAAGGGTTGTCTATGCATACATTTTCCATCCTAGCTGAGACCCAGGACTTCCACATGAGAGGAAAACAGGTGCAACGACTGGCTTCTGACATCAGGATGAAACTTTTGTCAGTGCTGTCATTTGAACTCAGATCTGATTAACTCCATTGCACTGTGGGGGAAGGGAAGCTCACCATCCTTGAAGACTAGAATGTCAGGCCTTGTCCAGGGCCTGATTTGAAGCCCCAGCACTGGACAAAATAACAAGCTCATCTCTTTTAAACATAAGATCTTTATTTACATACAGTTTTGGTATGCATCTTCCATTCAGTGTAGTTTTTTTTTTTTGAGTCTTATTCATGGATATATTGTGTATTTTATTGAGTATGGTGACAGGTATATCTGTGCTGCCATGGATGACAACCTATTCCCATGGCTATATAATTGCCTATATAGCATTCTCCATCCTCACTTAGGTGCAGGACTTTCACAGGACAGGAAAACTTCTCATATCAGGATGAATCTTTTGGCAGTACTGGGATTTGAACTCAGGGCCTAGCAGGCAAAATTGATGAATGGGTCAAGGTGAGCATATCAGCCTGTGAGCCACTAAGGTGCTAGGCCGTTTCCATAACTTGAGCTTGAGCCCCGGGGTGGGGCTGGTGCACTATATCCATCGATTCATATGCTGAAACTTCTGTGCTAATAAATACCTATTTGTATAGAGTAGGAGATGTGGCGAACTGTGTTGGAATCCTATCTACCATGTGAGTACCAATTCTTGGATCTTTCCCAATGCCTCAATTTCCTGAATGTAAGTATTATTGTCACACTTCATGAAGTCTTAATTAAAAATAATCATTGTGCCAAAGGTCTTGCATATCATTTCCTATGAGAATTATGCATTAACTTCTCATCCCCTCCCTAAACCTAAATTCAAGCACCAGCCCGAAAAACGTAACATTTATAGACATTTTAAATACATGATTTATACTTACATCTATATATTCAGTCCATATCGTGTTTGTTGTAGTGCTTAATTATATTTTAGTATTTATTTATGTATTTACCAATTATTTTATTGATCCTGAGTACACCTATAATATTTATTACATTTATTCCAATCTATTCTGTAGCACGTAGCTTTGCAGACATACTATATACATCATACCTGACACCCAGTACTTGCACAGAAAAGGAAAACAGGTGTCACACATGGAATATCACACCAGGAAGAAACTTTTGGCAATGATGGGACTTAGACTAAGGGCCAAGGAGGCCCAATTCATGAATGGGTGAGGGTCAGCACAGCAGCCTCAAGACCGTTCACCTGCCAAGTGGATCCCAGGACCTGGGATGGAGACACAGGTTTGGCCAAAACAGCAATACCTTTCTATGCAGACAGTGGTATACAGATAAATATATATTTAGGTATTTAGATACTGCTAGTGATGTCTATCTGGTATTAAATGACATATACTGTGTTCTTACGGATTCTCAGTCTTTAGTGAGGACTCCATTTAATGAATAGTATTCTTTTAATACATAATAACTATGAATTAAAATCAATTTGTGTCCTGTGATTAGTGGGTCTAATTTTATGCTAGACTGATTGATGAACTATTCATCCAGCCATAACCATTGATCACATAACTCTGGTGTTCTTAGGGACAGACAATAGTTTCTTAGGCTCTCCAGACCTTTATACTGGCATGACCGGGATTCAAACTCAGGGCCTAGGTGTGCAGGTTGGCCTATGACTTCGCTACCAGCCTGCCAGCCTTCAGCAATGCTAGGAGAACTACAGGTTGCAGCCTTGTCATTTGGACCCAGAATGGTCACAATGCAAGTAAGGAAAAGCAAGAAACCGCCATCACCCTCAGTTTGTGATTTTTTTTCAGTGCCATTTTCATTTTGTTTTCCTGTCAGCCCCCGAGGCCTGGGATCCCAGGATGGGCTATGGGTCCAGAGACTCCACCATCCCAGCCTAGGGTGATATTAGTTGAGGCAGAGTTGCCACGACCTGAGTTCAATCCCCGTGCTTGGCAATAAATAAATAAATAAATAAATAAATAAATAAATAAATAAATAAAATAATTTAAAAATATTAAAAATAGTCGGGCACCAAAGCCTCACGCCTGTAACCTTAGCTATTCAGGAGGCTGACATCTGAAAATCGCGGTTCAAAGCCAGTGGGAGCAGGAAAGTCCTTGAGACTCTTATCTCCATTAAACCACTAGAAAACCGGAAGTAGCGAAGTAGCACTGTGGTTTAAGTGGTAGAGTGCTCGCCTTGAGTTAAAGAGCCCAAGGACAGCTCCCAAGGCCAGATTTCAAGTCCCATGAACAATATATATGTATATACATACATACATACATATATATGTATGTGTATACATACATACATACATACATACATATATATATATATATATATATATAAAACTAATGAAGCTCCCTGGCTTGGAATTCATGCCTTTTTTTTTCTGTCATGCCTGGGAATTAAACTCGGAGCCTGGGTAACTCTAATGCACTTTTGGGGACAGAGAAACTTACCTGCTTTGAAGACAAGGCCTGAATTCAATCCCCAGCCCTGTTAAAGTAATATTCATCCACATTTCAAATAATGATTAATATCTACATGTGTTTATTGCATATTGCTTTGAGTGTATTTATTTTACTTTTTGTATTATTCATTCATTCATTATTTTTATTGACTATTATTATACTTATGTATTAAATTGATTACATCTTCTGAGAACTATACAGATTTACATATGCATTATATATCTTACTTCAGACCCAGGACATTCACAGAAATTCTATAGTAGATCATCCCATGCATAGAAAAACAGAATGAATACACCAACCAAAGTCTAATTTATCCCTAGGTACCCCAATGGCTCACATCTGTAATCCCAGCTACTCAGAGGTGAGAAGTGGAAGATTAAGTTTTAAAGCCAATCCAAGCAGAAAAGCCTGAGAGATGTCGTCTCCAAATAAATTGCCAAAAACCAGGCTACAGGGATGGCTGAATTGGTAGAAAATCAGCTATGAAAAACCAAGCCAAGAAAGAGCAAGCTGAGTTCAAATGCAGGGAAAGGGGGTTTGGGGCATAAAGGGGAGAAAACTCCTCCAAAAACAGAGAAGAAACAACAGTACACAAATCCCACCTAATTTAGGGTACCAACCAAAGTGAAAAAAAAATCAACTTGTGCAGTTGAATAACTTTACATGAGCACATATGTTCTTAGGTACACTTCAAAGGTATGTTTTCAGTAATATATATGTATTTATTAATAATGTATATATTATGTGTATATATATATAAATAATGTATATATATATGTGAATAAACTAAGAAACAAGCCAATGAATAAATACTTCTGAATTAGTGCCTTAATCATGGCATTATAAATTATTTGTACTAAAATTATATTCCAAGTTTCCTTCAGAATCAATCTTTAAGACGTTTGTTCATGTGCTAGGCATTGGAGGCCCATGCCTACGATCCTAGTTACTCAGGAGGCAGAGATCTGAGGATGGTGGTTCAAGGCCTGATCTGGCAGGAAAGGCTGTGAAACCCTTATCTCCATTAAACCACTAGAAAACTGGAAGTGGTGCTGTGGCTCAAAAGGTAGAGTACTTGCCTTGAACAGAAGAGCACAGGGATAATGCCCAAGCCCAGAGTTCAAGCCCCACCACCGAAGAAAGAAGTTTGTTCATACAAACTTCTAACATTCTAAGCTTAAGAAACTTTTCTTCAAGGGTCTTATGCTCTTTAGGCAACTACTCCATTGCTGGGCTACATCAAAGTCCCAATGTTTTTGTTTTTCATTTTACAATCCAGTTTATTCCCAAAATGCTTACAAGTACCTACTCTCTTCACAGAAATGAGATTTTATTCACAAACCCAACCTTTTGTGGTATGACACCCCTAGTGTATTTCATGGTAGGCACTGAGGAAAACTCACACAACACAATTGCAGACAGTTTATAATTACAGAAATAACTCTAAATAGAAACAACATCAATTGCCAGGTGCTGATGACTCAGGCCTGTAATCCTAGCTACTCAGGAGGCTAAGATCTGAGGGTCATGGTTAAAAGCCAGCCCAGGCAAGAAAGTCCATGAGGCTCTTATCTCCAATAAACCACTAGAAAACTGGAAGTGGTGCTGTGGCTCAAAAGGTAGAGTACTCGCCTTGAACAGAAGAGCGCAGGGACAGCGCCCAAGCCCAGAGTTCAAGCCCCAGGACCAACTTCCCCCCTCAAAAAAAAAGAAATAACATCAACTCTCCCAACCTTCTAGGGAGAAATGATGTCCTTATTTTCATTCTCACTCTTCATGGCAGATGGCCAAAATAGAAACACCAATGTGCTATGCTAAAATGTAAAAGTTTAAACCCCTTTTTTGAAAAAACTCTCATGTTTTAAAATCAAATGTATCAAATAAAGGCAAAGTGAACTTTAAAAAAATATTAAAAATGCTAATGAAGCTCCCTGGCTTGGAATGTGTGACATTTTTTGTCTGCAAGACCTGTGATTTGAACTTGGGGTCTGGGTAACTCTGTTGCACTGTGGGGAAAGGGGAAGCTCACTGTGCTTGAAGATCAGAAAGTCAGGCCTGTTCCCTAGGCCTGAATTCAGGCCCCAGCCATGGAAAATGTACTCCTTATATACATTTTAAAGATAGGATTGAACTTCCATACAGATGTTCATTCTATGTTATGTTTGGTGTGGTTATTCATTGTATTTTTTGTTTTATTCATTTATTTACCATATATTTTATTGACTCTGATGACACCTATACCATTTATTACATTGTTTACATCCTATCACATAGCATCTAGATTTGTAGATGTGGTCTCCATCACGCCTGACACCCAGGACTCTCCCAGAAAAGGAAAACATTTGTCACACTCAGCTTCTTACTCCAAGATTAAATTTTTGGCAGTGCTGGGATCTGAAGTCAGGGCCTAGCAGACCCAATTCATGAATGGGTGAGTGTGAGCACGGCAGCCTCTAGACAATGAAGCTTTCAGGTGGTTCCCACATACTAAGCTCAAGTCCCATGTTTGGCCAAAACAGCGATACATGGATTGCCAGACGTTGGTATACAAATAAATATATATTGGTAAAGAGTGCCAGAGCTGTCTATCTATTACTGAATGACCCTTACTACATTCCGACCAAATCTTAGGTATTTATTATACTGCCATTGAAGGAATATTATTCTTTCCATGCTTAATAAACTATTAATTAAGATCAATTGGGGGCTGGGAAAGTGGCTCAGTGGTAGAGCGTTCGCCTTGCATGCATGAGGCCTGAGTTTGATTCCTCAGCACCACATAAGCAGATAAAAGAAAAAAGCTGGAAGTGGCACTGTGGCACAAGTGGTAGAGCGCTAGCCTTGAGCTGAAGAGCTGAAGGACAGTGCCCAGGCCCAGATTTCAGACCCCATGACCCCCTACCCCCCACAAAAGATCCATCAGCATCCTAGGATTATTGCATCCAATTTTAGACTTGACTGATGCACAAACTACTCTTTCAATAGAGTCTCTTGTGATCTCCTGCCATTGGTAGGTGTCAGGACCTGGATTTGAAAATGAGGCCTATGTTGACAGGTCGGCCTATAGCTTTCCTGATAGTCCACCAGCCTTCAGCAATGGCAGGTCAGGTCCACTTTGCAAGTGAGACATTGCAGACCCAGGATTATCACCATGCAAAGAAAAAAACGTAAAACCCCCAGCTTTCTGCAGCTTGCGACTTTTTGTGCTGTCCCACTTTTTTTTCGTCCTGCAAGCCCTCTGGTCCTAGGATCCCAGGATCGACTATGGGTCTAGAAGCTGCACCCCAGCCTAGGGTGATCACAGCTGCGACAGGGTTTACACGACCAGAGTTCAAGCCCCATGGTTGACAAAAATAAAAACAATAAATACAAAATTAATTAATTATTTAACTAAATAAAAAAATAAATCTCCCTGGTTTGAAATATCTGCTAGTTTTCTTTCCTAGCCTTGGATTTGAACTCAGGGTCTTGGTATATCTGTAGCAATGTGAGGGAAGTTCAGAGTTGCCAATACTTGAGTTCAAACCCCATGCCAAGCCAAAAATAAAAAATTAAGTCACTGACCGTGGCGGGGGAGCAGTTGTCCATATTAGAGGGAAGGGATGGTAGGGGGAAAACAAAGGAGAAGGCAACAATGCTCAATAGGAAATGTACTCATTACCTTGTTCATGTAACTGTAACTCTCAGTACAACATTTTTACAATTAAAAACGTGCAAAAAAAAGAAACAATGTAATGATCAGAGAAGCATTTGGGGGGTAAGGGAAGGATGTCTAAATAGCTGTACATAATTCTACACTGCTTTGCTTTTAATGCTCAGTATGAAACTGAATAAACATAACTGCTTCCATTAAAAATAATCAAGTCACTGTCTTGGAACTGGGCCAGTCTTTCTGCCATTGCTAGGATTTGATTGCATCACCCAGTAACTCTTTTGCAACAAGGGTGAAGGTGAAGCTCACTGAACTTGAGGAAAAGAAATTCAGGCTAGAGTTCCCAGGAACTAAATGAAGACCCTGCAATGAAAAAAATACTTCCATACATGTGTAATATATGATATATACTTACATATGTATGTTTATTACATATTATTATTATTATTGATTTTGTATTTATTATTTGATTCATTTATTGGTTATTGTATTTAGTGTTATTATACACATACTTTTACATGTTGTACATGTATTATAAAAATATACAAAATAAATTAGGACATTGACTCATTTTTCATTAATACAATATTAAGTGTTGAAACATAATACATAATTAAATGGAGGTATTTGTCACAGTCTTAACATGTTTAGAATCTGTTCCCAGTATGAGCCTTGTCTTATTTATCTTTGGCCATCTTCCTATACGGATTTCTTTACATGATTTATACTCAGAAGCCTGTTCTTGAGGATAGGCAAATTGAGGGATAAAATTGCAAGGGTGGGGTTAAAATATGGCTTAGTGGTAAAGAGCTCACTCAGCATGCATGAATGCCAAGGTTTGAATTCTCAGAGCCACATACTCAGAAAAAGCCAGAAACTGTGGAGTGGCTCAAGAGGTATAGCACTAGGCTTGAGAAAAAGAATCTCAGAGACAGTACCCAGGCCCTAAGTTCAAGCCCCAGGACTGTCAAAAACAATAGGCCAGATGCCAATGGCTCACTCCTGGAAACCTAGCTACTCAGGAGGCTGAGATTTGAACACCACAGTTCAAAGACAGACTACGCAAGGAAAGCCTGTTAGACTCTTATCTCCAATGAACCACCAAAATACCTCACATGGCATTGTGGCTCAAGTGGTAGAGTGTTCACCTTGACCTGAACTGCTCAGGGACAGTGCCCAGGCGTGATACAAGACACACAACTGGAAAAAAGTGAGGATTAATTAAAGTACTTTTCTTATTTTCTAATTATGAGAACATTCTGTGGAAAATGAACACAGATGTACACCAGAATTGGAGTCAGAGCTCAAGGTTCAAGTGTCCACATCCATATACCCAGCCTCTCTGACTCTAGCATTATAACTTTGCATACTACAGGGTTCTGAAAGGTCTAATATTGAAGGGATTAATATGATCCCCAAGCCCTTTGTGATAAGCAGTTGACTTGTATTGTCAATTTCATTACAGTTCTGAAGCTAGCAGAGCACCAGTAGCTTACGCCCATCACCCTAGCATAGGAGGCTGAGGTCTCAGTATCACAGGCTGAAGCTAGCCAGAGCAAGAAATCTATGACATTCTGACTTCCTCTTCTGAAAGGTTAGATGTTCAAGAGCTTCCTCTGTTTCGCTTGGTGATGAGAAGTTACTCACACTCTAAATATTCTTAGAATTCTTGAGCTATAGAAGCAAGAAAGAAATATCATTGACCCATCCTGAGTTCAAATGAATTTCTCAGGATCCAAGCCTTAGCCCTGTTGGCAGGAAGAACTCCAATGAAACACTATATTTGAAGGACAGAAAACAGTTTCAAAAGCTGGACTAGGTGAAGAGACCTAGGACTGCAGGATTAGGAGGCAGAATGTACACACTCAACAGGGAAGTGAGCTGCAAAACGACTTCATTCATTCCAGGCACAGCCAGAAATGGGGGGAAACCTGAAATATTTGTTAGACTTACACCAGGGTCAGGCTTTTCTCATTATCTTCAAACAACAACTAATTAACCTTCCTCTCTCAGGTGAACCGAGGTTCAAGCTATCATTAAGTTCATAATAGTGAGCCAGGTTAATGGGGAGAGGGCAGGAACAGAGTAAAAAACCATGTTCTCTGGTCTTAGGGAGTGAGTTTTTGACTCTCCATCTGTCAGATTTGAAGGCCCTTCTTCTACCTCTTCCAGTCCATTCTCCTTCCTTCATTCTCCACATCATTAATTCAAATCCCCAGTCCAAGGAGAGGCAGGGCCCTTTCTCTACTGTCTCCAAGCACCTGAGTTAGAACCTGGCTGTGCCCGCTTGGCTCTGGGGCCTTCGGCTGCCTGAGACGTGGGACAGAGACAGTCTTCTTGCTCTGTGGTTGTTTGAAGGTGATGCTGGTGTCCTGGCACACTGTAGAAGGCCTCACGACAGAATTGTTGCCTTCTTTCCTTCTAACGACCAAGACCAGCTTCATTTATCATCTATCTATCTATCTATCTATCTATCTATCTATCTATCTATCTATCTATCTATCTATCTATCTATCTATCTATCTATCTATCTATCTATCTATCTATCTATCTATCTATCTATCTATCTATCTATCAATCTATCATCAATCTCCATATCTACCTACCTACCTACCTAGCCAGCTAGGTATCTTTTTGCCAGTTCTTGGGTTGAATTCAAGGCCTGGGCACTGTCTATACCAGTCTACTACTTGAGCCACAGCATCAATTCTGGCTTTTTCTGTGTATGTGCTGTTGAGAAATCAAACCCAGGGCTTCTTGCATGCTAGGCACTCTCTCACTAATCCACATTCCCAGTCCCCTCATCTTTTCTTAATGGTAGTTTTTACTTAAGCATGCTTCCATTTCACGTTTAATTTTACGTTTAATTTTCTGAATGCCGGTTACTACTATAAAACCTGGTCTTCTATTTCCCTGCCTCATTTGTGGCCATTCATGCATTGGCCTCATAATAAAATGTAAATAAAGGCCGCTGAAAGCTTAAGTATGCATCATATAAAGACACAGGCCAGGAACCCTAGAAGAGAAAAGCGATAGGCCTGAAATGAAGAGAATGATGTAGTATGCAAAATGAACATATTTGAAAAATAAATCAGTAAATAAAAGCAGAAGCATTACATGTGCTCTGTTTGCATTCAGGGAGGTAATTTACACACATAAGTAGGTAGGGCACTGATTCATAAACTTGGCCTCCTCTTTTTGAATTTTCTTTTTGGCCATCCCAGGGCTTAAACTCAGGGCCTGATGCATTCCTGAGCTGTTTTGCTCAAGGCTGTGGCTCTACCACCACCACAGCTCCAGCCATCTGGTTGTTAATTGGACATAAGCACCTCCCAGTCTTTCCTGCCTGGTCTGGACTGTATCTCCCACTCAGCTTGTTCTCTTAAAGCTCGAGTTCTACCCTCTGGGTCACTGCTCCACTTCTGGTTTTTTGGTGGTTTATTGGAGATAAGAGTCTCACAGACTTTCCTGGTCGGGCTGCCTTTGGATGGCGATCTCCTGAGCGGGTTTCCAGTGGCTTTTCTCAGGGATTCACGGAGGAGCCTCTCCATACAAACCCTTAATCTAAATCTCAGGAGGTACTAGAGAAAACAGAAACATGCAGTTGTTTCTAGTATGCTCCAGATACTTAAGGTTGGAGACACAAAACACTCATAATTATTAGATCATTTTATAGGCAAAAGGAGCAATGCAGACAGTATGAAGATCACTCCAGCTTCAGTCCTCTCATCAATTCAGCTCAATGCTAAGTGATGGAAATGGCATGTCCTGTGGACATATGCTCCCAAATCCTGTGACACTCATTTCTCACTTTTGGCTTCAAATCTGTGACCAGAGAAGATGAGGAGAGAAAATTCTTCTCAGAGAAAGCAGCTATAAAGAATATTGGGGTAGTTTACTCATAAATTCAAACTATTGGAATGATCCTGTTAAGAAGTCAGATTGTCCAGATTAAAAAAATGAAGAAGAAAAGTAAGGCAGTGTCTGTGTAATCCCAGCTTCTTAGGAGGCTGAGATGTAGAGAATATTAGTTTGAATCCAGCCAGCATAGGAAAGGAAATGACACTTTTATTTCTAAGAGATCCCAGAAAAATCCAGAAGTGAGCTGTGACTCAAGATTAATGCACTACCCTTGAGCAAAAGGAGCTCAGGGACAATGTCTAGGCTCAATGTTCAACCCCTGGACCTGCCTGCCCCCAATAGAGCCTATACCTCCATGTCTTTGTGAATGTCTGGATGTATTCCTATAGGCAAAGCTCCAGAGTAGATATGATGAATGGCACCAAGTTAGGAAATTTGTTTTCAATACAATGATTTCATAACAAAGAGACTACTTTTATGACAATGTATGTTCCAGGGCTCCCTTCACTGTTCCCAGTGTAGCCTGAGGGTTTCTCTGCATCCCAGGCCTGCTGGAAGAAGTCTCTCTCATTGTCTGGACAGGCAGACAAAAGGCCTCAGTCCTGTACAGCTTTGTAACAACTCCACATCTGTGCCAATTAGTGAGGATGAGTGTGTGTGTGCTCTGAAGGCCAGGAGAAAAAGGCTTCTTTGTACTCCAAGCTATCTCTCTTCCCAGTGCTCTGTTTTGACAAGAAGCCTTCATTTGTGCCACCTCCCATGGCAGGCCAAGTTCCCTGTACTTATCCTGCCTTTGTGAGACTATATTCCAGTGCTCAGATACAGTGCTCAATATAATTCAGAAGTCCTTCTTGCAGACAACTAGGGCACTGAACTTAATGAAATGTTTCATTGCCAGCGATAATGGGCCTATGATACCTCTCCTTGGTTTTCTGGAAGCTTGAGAAATCCAAGAACATGTTGGATATCACAAAGCTTCCTGTCATCTAGGGCTGGTGAAGATCATCTGGTTCTGAAACCTTTGACCTCTCTTAATTGGGCCTTGGATGGCTAGGTTTGGAGGTTGAACACAGGGCCTTGGTGCTGACCATAAGTTCAGTGGAGAAGTCCAGTGCTTTACCATTTTGTGTCACAACTTCACTTCTGGTCTATGTGTGTGTGTGTGTGTGTGTGTGTGTGTGTGTGTGTGTGTGTGTGTGTGTGTGTGCATCTGTGTGTCTGTGTGTGTATGTCCATGTGTGTGCGCGCATACAGTCATGGAGCTTGAACTCAGCACTGTACCTAATTTCTGTTGTACAAGGATAGCCTTCTCTCACTTGAGCCACAGAACCACTTCATGCTTTTTCTAGTGATGTTGTCCTGAGTAATCAAGCCCAGGGTTTCATATATGCAAAACATTCTACCCCTAAGGCACATTCCCAGCTCTGTACTTCAGGTTTGTTAGATTGTTTCTGGTTTTGGGCTTTTTTTATGTTGTTGGTTGTGGGAGTTGAAGTCTGGGACTGGGTGCTGTCCCTGAGCTTTTCAGCTCAAGTCTTGTGCTCTATCTCTTGAGCCACAGCACCACTTCAGGTTTTCTGGTGGTCCATTGGAGCTAAGTGTCTCAAAGACATTCCTGCCCAGGCTAGCTTTGAACCATGATCCTTAGTTCTCATCCTCCTGAGAACCTAGGATGATAGTCATGAGCTGCAAGCATCAACTTCCACTTAATGTTTCTTAGTGGTGAATTGGAGATAATAGTCTCATGGGACTTTTTGTGTCTGGGATAATTTAGAACTCAGATCCTCAGATCTCAGCTTGCTGAGAAGGCAGGATGACAAACCTCATCTATCGATACCTAGGCCATGGTAGTCTGCTGCAAGGGGATCCTTGGCTCCACGTGGTGGAGTGCTAGCCTTGAGCCCAAGAGGTAAGGGTCAAAATCTAGGTCCTGAGATCAAGGTTCATGACTGAAAAAACAAACAAACAAAACAATGGTCTGCAGGAGACAACTCACTAGTTTTCAGTTATACTTAATTTTGTTCCTTCCATGGAGATATATCTGAGCCTCAATATTCTTATCTGCTTAAGCATCTCAGTTGTGGAGCTCTTACAAGGACCAGATGAAAGAATGCACCCTGTGAATGACATAGCACATGACACTGTTTGAAGGACTCAATACACAGCATCATGTGAAAGACACAGCACCCAGAACCCAATTCAGGACTCAGCACACTGCAACCTGTGAAAGACTCAGCACATAGCATCCTGTGCAGTACTCAGCATAGAGCACCTTCTGAAGGACTCAGCACATAGCTGTATTCCACAAGCTGTCATTAGAATCAACGTGTTTTCTTCAGTATCACCATTCTTTGAGGAACATTTCACAAACCACACAAGTTCACATCTAATGGTTTAGTGGCATGTTTTATTTTGGGGGGGAGGTTACCTATGGGGCTTGAACTGAAATGTAGGGATACTGTTCTAATAACATTTGCTCAAGGCTACAGCTCTACCATTTGGAAGAGTCTCACAGACTTCCTGCTAGGGCTGGGTTTTAAAGCCGGTGAGCAGCTAGAATGACTGAGGTAAGCCATCAGCGTCTGGTTCGGTGGAGCTGGGTTGCAGTGATTTACATCTGGATAAGTCAGGTTAGGTGGCAGCTGTCAGCACCAGACTCCTAGCTTGCTCTGTGATGAAGTATTTGAAGTCTTGACCTTCTATAGTTGCAGTTAGAACAGTCTACCTTTTTTGGCAGCAGTCCTGGGCCTTTAGTAAGGGCTTAGCCACTCTCCCCAAGCGTTTGTGCTCCAGGTTAGTACACAATTGATTGAAAGAAAGCGGAACTTCTGGTTTTTCTTTTTATATTGTACTGAGGAATGGAAGCCAGGGCTTCCTGCTTACTAGGCGAGCACTCAACCACCGAGTCCCAGGAGTGCATGAGGTATAAATAGAGATTTCTGTATATAAATATTATATATACAAAAAGAAAGATGTGGGTTGGGAAGGTGGCTCAGTGATAGAGCGCTTCCCTTGCAAGCATGAGGACCTGAGTTCAATTCCTTAGCACCACATAAGCAGGAAAAAAAAGCCGGAAGTGGTGCTGTGGCTCAAGTGGTAGAGTGCTAGCCTTGAGCTGAAGAGCTGAGGGACAGAGCCTAGGCCCAGACTTCAGGCCCACGACTGGACCCAAAAGAAATATATATAGAGAGATTTATGCATATTATTAAATTATAACTAATAGTACTACCAATGTTAGGTATTAAATGATGTCTCCATTTAATTATATATCCCAGTTGAACAATTAATAAAACATTATTACTCAATTTACTGTTATTGTTTATCATATATGTACACACATCCATACATATAATTACATATTTTATAGAATGAGACCTCTATTTATAATTAATTTATGCATCATGTGTTACTACCAATTATTAGGTATTTAACTATGTCTCCATTTACTTTTCATTCTGTTAATGCTTAATAATATATTAATTAAACTTAATCCATGTCCTATAATTATTTTGTCTAATATTATCCCAGAATGATTCGCTACTAATTCAATCTGTTTTTCATTTATTGTAGTGACCATTTTTCCACCTATGACATTTTTACCTTTATGACATTCTATTACATAGTATATAGAGTTGCATACGAATTATACATCCTACCTGACACAGAGCAATTTCATAGAAAGGAAAATATGTGTCACTCTTGACTTCTTACTCCAAGATTGCATTTTTGGCAGGGCTGGGATCTAAACTCAGGGCCTAGAAGGCTCAGTTCATGAATGAGTGACTGTCAGCACAGCAGCCTCTAGCCAATTCAGCTGCTAGGCAGTTCCCAGCCTATGAGAATGAGCCCCGTATGTTGACCCCATATTGTGCTTAGTGAAGTTATGCATTTTATTTGTTGTTTTATTCATTTATTTACCATTTATTTTATTGACTGGTATTACACATGGAATATTTATTACATTTATTACATGGGATATAGATTTGCCTATGTATGAAACTTCATACCTGACACCCAGACTCTCACAGAAAAGGAAAACATGTGTCACCAGTGCTTCTTACTCCACAATTCAATTTTTGTGAGTGCTGGCATCTGAACTCAAAGCCTACAAAGCCCAATTCATGAATGGGCAAGTGTCAGCATGGCCAACCTGGGCCATATGGAGCTGACAAGCAGTTACCAGCACCTGAGATCCAGCCCCAGGGGTTGACAAAATAAGACAGATTGACATGTGGATGGTAGTACACAAATAAATATAGATCTTTATAGAGTACCAGAGATGTTTATATATTCTTCAGTTATATAGACTACATTTTTAACAATTCTTGGGTATTTATTATGCCCCCATGTCATTAGTATTATTGTGTTCATTCTTAATGAATTATTAATTTAATCAACCACTGTCACAGAACTATTGCATCCATGTATTTAATAGTATTCTTTTAATGTGTCAAAATATTCATTAAAATCCATCAGCCTCCTAAAATCACTACTTTTATAGTAGTATCATTCAGGAACAACTAATTTAATCTTGACATTCATAATCTTCTATCAGTATTCCTATGAATAGGAATGAGACTCTTAGGATCTCCCACCATTGGTAGGTGTCAGGACCGGGCCTCGACCACAGGGCCTATGTTGCCATGTTGACCTATGGCTTGCCTGGTAGCCCACCAGCCTTCAGCAATGTCAGGTTACAAAACTTTTCATCAATGTCATTCAGACCTAAGATGGTCACCTTGCAAAAAAAAAACAAATGTAAAACAGATAGCCATTTGCAAGTTGCCAGATTTTTATCTGTGTCATTTTATTTATCTTTTTCCTGTAAATCTTTGGGGCCCAGGAACCCAGGTTCAGCTGTGGGTCCAGTGGTTGCACCCCAGCCTAGAGCGATCAAAGCTGAGGCAGAGTTGCCCCAACCTGAGTTCAAGCTCTGTGCTTGACAAAATAAAAATAAATAAATAAATAAATTCATTAAAAATATTTATAAAATAACGAGGCTTCTTAGCTTGGAATTCACGCCATTTTTTCTGCCAGGCCTGGGATTTGAATTCAGACTTTGGGAAAATCTGCAGCATTGTCTGGGAAGGGGAAGCTCACCATGCTGGAAGACAAGAAAGTCAGGCCTGTTCCCAGGGCCTGAATTCAAGTCTTAGCACTAAAAAAATAATATTCATATACATTTTAAATACATGATTTATATTTGCATACACATGTTTAGTTATATTGCAGTTAGTGTAGTTATTCATTTTATTTTATTTTTATGTATTTCTTATGTATTTTAGTGAGTATGATTACACATATAACATTTTTTACATCCTATTACATAGGACATAAATTTGCCTATGTATTATACATCATTCCTGAGACCCAGGAATTTTGACACCCATAAGGAAAACAAGTGGGACAATTGGCTTCTTCCACTAGGATTAAGTTTTTGGCAGTTCTGTGATTTGAACTCAAAACCTAGCAGGCCAACTTCATGAATGGGTCAATGTTAGCACACCAGTCTGATGCAAATGAAGTTTTCAGGCAAATTTCAGGACCTGAGATGAAGCCCTAGGAGTGGCCAATATATAAAAAGATAGATATGTAGATTGCAGTGTGTGTGTATTTACATATGAATATGCATCTATAAATAAATGTATACAGAGAGAGACAGATATTTATGTAGAATCTAGTGTATAACTCTATATAAAGTGATGTCTACATCTTATTTTTATATATTCTATTACTACTAATTATATATTCTATTACTACCAATTATTTGGTCTAATATTATGCCTCCATTAATTAATCACTGTAGAAGTTATTAATTGAATTAATCAATGATATATATTTATGCGTACAATATTATACTAGAAAGACTAGATAAATAGTAATTCAATTTGTACATGTCAAATATTCTATTAATGTTCCTATAGATAGGAACGAGTTTCCTAGGATCTTCAGCTGTGTGTAGGTGGCAGTCCGAGGATAGAACTCACGGCATAGGTATCTGGGTGGGGCTTAGGCTTTACCAACAATCTGTGAGCCTTTGGCCATGCAAGGTCACATACAATTTTCAAGCTGAGTCATTGAGACCCATGGTGGTCACAGTGCAAAGGAAACAAAGGTAAAACGGTTGTGTAATACTTGCTGGTTTTTTCCTCATCTATATTTGTTGGTTTGATGTATTTTTGCCAGTGCTGGGAGTTTAACTGGGGTCCTAGGATGACTAGATCATCTGTGGGTGTAAATGCTGTAAACCACCGTAGGGTAATCATGGGTTAAGACACAATATGGTGCTTCCTTGAGAAAAAGGAACTCAGGGACAGTGCCTGGGGTCACAGTTCAAGCCTCAGGACCTGCCACAAAAATAGAGCCAGTAACTCTATGTGTCTGTGTATGTATGCATGTATTTCTATCAGTGACCATCTAGAGTTGCTGTGAAGAAAGGTTTGAATGGAATGATTTCACAGCACAGGGAGTGCTTTCAAGACAGTGCATGTTCTGGGGCTACCTTCACTGTTCCCAGAGTATCCTGAGGGCTTCTGTGCACCCCAGGCTGCTGGAGGAAGTCTGCCTCATTGTTGGAACAGGTAGACAAAAGGCCTCACTCTTGAACAGCTGTGTAACAAACAATTCATCTGGAACAATTACTGAGGATGAGCAATGAATGAGGATGAGGGCAGAATCTGAAGGCCAGGAGGAAAAGGCCTACTTGTACCCCAAGCTATCTCTCTCCCTAGTGCTTTGTTTTGACAGGAATCCTTCATTTGTGCTGCCTCTCGGGGCAGTCCAAATTCCCTGCACTCTTCCTGTCTTAGTTAGACTATGTTCCAGTGTTGAAACAAACTGCTACAATTAATTTAAGGGTCCTTCTGGCAGAAAACAAGCGAGCTGAACCTAATGAAAAGATTCCTAATTGGCAAAGGTGCCTCCCTAGTTTTCCGGATGCTAACTCTAAGCATTTGTGCAAAATCACAATGCTTCCTGTCATCTAGTGCTGGTGAAACTAATCAGGTTTTGAAACCTTTGCCCTCTCTTAGTTGGGCTCTGGGCTCTGGGTGTTTATATTTTGGGGTTGAACACAGGGCCAGAGTGCTGACCATGAGCTCAGAGCAGAAGCTCTTTTCTTTACCATTTAGTGTCACAGCTTCACTTACGGTATCTTTGTGTGTGTGTGTGTGTGTGTGTGTGTGTGTGTGTGTGTGTGTGTGTGTAAACACCAGTCCTGGAGCTTGAACTCAGTACCTCAGCTCTGTACCTGAGTTTCTCCTGTATGAGGATAGTGCATTACCACTTGAGCCACAGAACCACTTCAGGCTTTTTTTTTCTAGGGATGTAGTACTGAGGATTCAAACCCAGGGTTTCATACATGCAAAGCACTCTACCCCTAAGAAACATTCCCAGCACTCCACTTCAGGTTTCTTTCTTTCTCTCCTTGTAGTTGGAGGAGTTGAAGTCTGGGACTGGGTGCTCAAGTCTAGCACTCTACCACTTGAGCTACAATGCCCCTTCAGGCTTTCTGGTGGTTCACTGGAGATAAGCATCTCAAGGAATCTCCTGCCCAGGCTGGCTTTGGACTGTGATTCTCAGCTCTCAGGATCCTGAATAGCTAGGATGACAGGCATGAGTCACCAATGCCCAGCTTCCACTTCAAGTTTCTAAGTGGTGAATAGGAGATAATATTCTCATGGGACCTTTTGTGTCTGGGATTGTTTGGAACCCAGAACCTCAGCTTCCTGAGAAGGCAGGATGACAGACTTCAGCTAAAGACACACTTTGCTGCAAAGGTGTCCTTAGCTCACAGGTAGAGCACTAGCCATGAGCCCAAGAGGAAAGTCAGTACCTAGGCTCTAAGTTGAATGTTCATGATGGAGAAAACTAAACCAAACAATTGTCTGCAGGAGACAAGTCAGTAGAGTTCAGTATATACATTAATTTGGCCCTGCCTTGGGGACATATCTGAGCTTCAACTTTCTCATCAGCACAATCATCTTACTTGTGGAGCTCTAACAAGGACCAGATGAAAGAATACACCCCATGAAGGGCTCATAGCATAGCACCCTGTGAAGGACTCGGCATACAGCAACCCGTGAAGGACTCAGCACCCAGCATCCCAGGAAGAGCTCATCACATAGCTGTATCCCACAAGCTGTCATTAGAATTCGGGTGCTTTCATCAGTATCACCATTCTTTCAGAAACACATCACAAACCACACAAGTTCACATCTAACAATACAGATGGGTGGTTAATGGGGGGGAGGGTTGTCTGCTTCGGGGATCTCACTCATAGGTTGGGGGTACTGTCCTAAGACCTTTTCCTCAAGGCTAGAGCTCTACCACTTTGAGCCACAGCTCAGAGTCTCACAGACTTCCTGCCAGGGCTGAGTTTTCAACCCACCAGTGTCAGATCTCATCCCCCAAGCAGCTAGGGGTGAGCCAGCAACGTCTGGCTAAATAGAGTTGGTTTGCAGCAGTTGACCTTTGGCTGTCAGGTTAGATGGCAGCCATGAGCTGCAGACCGTCGGCTTGCTCTGTTATGAGGTATTTGAAGTCCTAGCCTTCTATAGTTTCAGTCAGCACGTTCTAACTTGATTTTTTGGTGCTGGAGTGACAGCACCACTTCTGGCTTTTCTGTGCATGTGATAGTGTGGAAACAAACCCAGGGCTTCATACATACTAGGCGAGCACTCTACCACTGAACCCCAGGAGTGACAAGTGGAGACTTAGATATGTAGATTGTTTTATATATACATATATATGCATAAAACAAGAGGGAGATGTCTGTATATTATTAAATTATATATACTATATTACTATTAATTATCAATAAATTATTTCTTCCTTTATTTAAGTATCATGGTTAAATACATAATGAAATATTTATTGAAAATTAGTCAATGTACTATGATTATTGGGTATAATTTTAATATAATCATACACTAAATACTAATGAAATTGTTACTTTTACAACATTCCATTCATATGGATGACTATTGGAATGTGTTTCTTAGGATCTCCTGCCATTTGTAGGTAGCAGTCCCGGGATCCAAACCCCGGACCTAGGTTGCTGGTTTAGGCTGTGGCTTTCCTGATAGCCCACCAAACTTCAACAGTGCAAGGTCATGTACACTTTTCGGGTCCTGTCATTTAGACCCAGGATGGTCACAATGCAAAGGAAAAAAACAATGTAAAACCGCCTTCCGGAACTTCCCAGTTTTATACTTCTCTTTTTTTCCCCGTCTTTTTTTTTTTTTTTTTTTTTTTTTTTGGTCTGTTGTGGGGCCAGAAGTCTGGGTCTGGGTGCTGTCCCTCAAATCTTCAGCTCAAGGCTATAGTTCTACCACTTGAGCCATAGCACCACTTCCGGCTTTTTTCTGCTTATATGGTGCTGAGGAATCCAACCCAAGGCCTTATGCATGCAAGGCAAGCAATCTACTATTGAGCCACCTTCCCAGCCCTTCACTTTTTTTTTTGCCAGTCCCGAGATTTAAACTTGGGGCCTGGGATCTCAAGATGGGCTGTGGGTCCAGAGGTTGCACCCCAGCCTAGAATGATCAAAACTGAGGCAGAGTTGCTACTAGCTGAGTTCAAGCCCCGGGCCTGGCCAAAAAAATAAGGCACTGGTTTGGAATTTGCACCATTTATTTGCAGGCCTGGGATTTGAACTCAGCGTCTGGGTATCTCTGTGGCACTCTGGGGGACAGGAAGCTCACCGTCATTGAAAACAAGAAATTCAGACCAATTTCCAGGACCAAATTCAAGCCACAGCACTGGAAAAATAATATTCATGTATGAAATCTTTTTACATACATGGGTTTACCCCATATGACATTTATTATCCTTATCTATTTATTCTTTATTTTACTATGATTACATATATAATATTTATTTCATTAATTACATCTTTATCACATGGATATATTTGCACATGGATTTTACATCATACTGAGACCCAGGACTTTTACAGAGAAGGAAAAAAAATATGTCAAAATTCGCTTATTACTCCACCTATAAATTTTTGGCCATGCTGGGATATGAACTCACAACCCACAATGCCCAATTCATGAAAGTGTCAGTTGTAGACAAAGCCTTTGGCAAATTGAGCTGCCAGCCAGTTCTGAGGATGTGTGATCAAGCCATCATAGTGGCCTAGATTTAGATATAGATATAGATAGATAGATAGATAGATAGATAGATAGATAGATAGATGTGTAGTTTGCTCTCTCTCTCTCTCTATATATATATATGAGAGAGAGACAATATGAGGATATTGAATAATATATACTGTGAATTATTAGTTATTAAATTAAGCCTCCATTTAATGAAGTATCATTGTTTAATACTTATTAAAGCATTAATGTAAAAGTAGTCAGTATTCTTTAATTAAGAGAATCATACCATGGTGCTAGAATGAAAGACATAATCCAATACTTTTTGTGTGGCATTCTTTAGGAGAATCATGAACAACTGTGAAATTTAATTGTTACTTTTATGACAGTCCATTAAGCATTCCCATGAATAGGAATGATTTTTTCAAGATCTCCCTCCATTTGTAGGTATCAGTCCTGGCATTTGAACTCCAGGCCTCGGTAGTTTACTTCGAAATGCAAACCATTAGTATGACACTGTGAAGATTTCAGATTGTCATGATAAAACAAAGAACATCAAGAATAAAAGAAAGCCAGGTCTCAGAGGCTCATGCTTGTAATCCTAGCTCTTCAGGAGGCTGAGAGGTAGAGAATGGCAGCTTGAATTCAGTCGGGACAGGAAAGTTCAGGACACTCTTATTTTTAAGGAATCACAGGAATATAAACACCCATGAGTGGGACTGAAACTCAAGGGCAGAGCACCACTCTTGAACAAAAGGAGCTCTGGGAGAGTGACTAGGCTCATAGTACAAGCCCCGAACCTGCCAAAAAAGAAAAAGTAGTAAATCCATGTCTCCCCATGTATGTATGCATGTATTTCTATTGGTAAAGATCCAGAGTAGCTATGTTGAAAGGCACTCAGCTAGGAAATTTGCTTTGAATAGAATGATTTCATAGCACAGAGAGTGCTTTCAAAACAGTGCATGTTCCGGGGCTCCCGTCACTGTTCCCAGTGTAGCCTGAGGGTTTCTGTGCACTCCAGGCTGCTGGAGGAAGTCTGCCTCCAGATCTGGACAGACAGACAAAAAGGCCCCCCTCCTGTACAGCTGTGTAACAAACAACTCCATCTGAGCCAATTAGTGAGGATGAGTGTAGGCAAAATTTGAAGGCCAGGAGAAAAAGGCTTCTTTGTACTCTAAGCTATCTCTCTCCCCAGGAAGCTTTCATTTGTGCCACCTCCTGTGGCAGGCCAAGTTCCCTGCACTTATCCTGTCTTTGTTAGATTATGTTCCAGTATTGAAATAACCTGCTCCAATTAATTCATGGGTCCTTCTGGCAGACAATAAGGGAGCTGAACCTAATGAAAAAATTCCTAATTGGCAATGGTGCCTCCTTAGGATTCCAGAAGCTTGCTAAATCTAAGCACTTGTGCAAAATCCCAAAGTTTCCTATCATCTAAGGCTGGTGAAGTGCATCATATTTTGAAACCTTTGACCTATCCTAGTTGAGCCCTGGATTGCTAGCTTTTGGGGTTGAACACAGGACCTGGGTGCTGACCATGAGCTCAGAACAGAAGCTCAGTGCTTTACCACCATTTGGTGTCACAGCTTCACTTCTGGTATCTGTGTGTGTGTGTGTGTGTGTGTGTGTGTGTGTGTGTGTGTGTGTGTGTGTGTGTGTGTGCATACACTTGTCCTGGAACTTGACCTCAGGACCTGAGCATGGTTCCTGAGTTTCTCCTGTACAAGGGTAGCACTCTACCACTTGAGCCACAGGGCCACTTCAGGCTTTTTTCTAGTGATGTGGTACTGAGGATTCAATTCCAGGGATTCATACATGCAAAGCACTCTAACCACTCCTCTTTTGGTTTGTTTGTTTCTTTTCTTTTCTTGTAAGTTGGAAGAGTTGAAGTCTAGGCCTGGGTGCTGTCTATCCTAGAGCTTTTCAGCTAAAACCAAGCACTCTACCACTTGAGCTTCAGCACCCCTTCAGGTTTTTGGTGGGTCACTGGAGAGAATTGTCCATTTCAAGGAATTTCCTGTCCAAGCTGGCTTTGGACCATGGTCCTCAGCTCTCAGGCTCCTGAGTAGTTAGGATGACAGGCGTTAGTCACTGGTGCCCAGCTTCCATTTCAAGTTTCTAAGTGGTGAATAGAAGATAATAGTCTCATGGGAACTTTTGTGTCTGGGATAGTTTAGAACCCAGATCCTCACATCTCAGTTTCTTGAGTAGGCAGGGTGACAGACCTCAGCTACAGACACCTAGATCATAACTCTCTGTTGCAAAGAGCCATGGGGAATGCACTGAAAATTTGGGGGGTACTGTTCTAAGGTCTTTTGCTCAAGGCTAGAGCTCTACTACTGTGAACCACAGCTCAGAGTTTCACAGATCAGCCCCCGAGTATCTTGGATGACAGTGGTGAGTGAACCAGCAAGTTCTGGTTCCGTGGAGCTGGGTTGCAGTGATTTATCTCTGGCTAAGTCAGGTAAGATGGCAGCTGCAAGCACCAGACTCCATGCTTGTTATGTGATGAGGTATTTGCAGTACTATCCTTATATTGTTGCAGTCAGAACATTCTATTTTATTTTATTTTTTTTTTGGTGCCAGTCCTGGGTCTTGAGAAAGGGTCTAGACACAGTCCCGAAGCTTTTATGCTCAAAGCGAGTGCTCCACTGCTTAAGCGACAGCACGACTTCTAGATTTTTCTGTGCACAAGGGAGTGAAGAATCGAACTCAGGGCTTTGTACATAGTAGGCGAGCAATCTACAAATGAGCCCGATGACTGACAAGTGTATGAACACATATATATATGTAGATTGATAGATAGATAAATAGATGCATATATATATATAGCAAGAGAGATATATACTAGGAAATTGCATATAAAATATTATTAAAAATTATTGGCATTTAAATTATTCCTTCTTTTTTTTTTTTTTTTTTTTTTTTTTTTTTTTTTTTTTTTTTTTGTGGGTCATGGGGCTTGAACTCTGGGCCTGGGCGCTGTCCCTCAGCTCTTCAGCTCAAGGCGAGCGCTCTACCACTTGAGCTACAGCGCCACTTCCGGTTTTCTGGTGATTTATTGGAGATAGGAGTCTCACGGTCTCTCCTGCCCGGGCTGGCTTAGAACCGCGATCCTCAGATCTCAGCCTCCTGAGTAGCTAGGATTACAGGCGTGAGCCACCAGCGCCCAGCTAGTTATTCCTTCTTTTTTTAAGTAACATGATTGAATAAATAAAGTATTAATTGAAAATTAGTCAATGTAGTTTTATATAATCATACACTAACTACTATTTTAATTGGTACTTTTTTTTCTTTTATTTTACATTGTGAAAATACTGTACAGAGGGGTTACAATTACATGGGCAAGATAATGAGTAAATTTCTTATCAACCATCGTAGCCTCTTCCTTTTTGTTTCCCCTTCCTATCTTTTCCCATTCTCTCCCGGCCCCTCACCCCCCCCCCCACAATCATCGTTCCAAGCACCCCCCCCCCCCCCGCCACAGTGGTAAAGATCATATTTTGACATAATGACTTGTACATTTCATTGTTGCAATGGGTCCACCTGTATCCCTATTTAAACAATTTGTTTTTTCCCTTTCCCTCCACAAATTATACCGACATCAAATACAGTGAAAGCAGAGGTTATAAAGTGGGGAGGGACATAGAAAGCAACAAAGAAATAATCTTATAAATGTGTTAGAAACAATCACATGAAAGAAAAAACACATTTGAATACATACCTTAGGGTTCATTTCCGGGAAATCAATTTATTTGACCTTTTCTGCTTGACTCAGACATATACTAGATATTGCAAATGAGGGAAACCATAGGACCTATGTTTCTTTGGACATGGATTACTTCACTTAATATAATTTTTCCAAGTCTTTCCATTTCCTAACAAATGGGGCAATGTCATTCTTTCTGATGGAGGCATAGAATTCCATTGTGTATATATACCACATTTTCTTGATCCATTCATCTACTGAGTGGCATCCGAGCTGGTACCATATCTTAGCTATGGTAAATAATGCTACAATAAACATAGTCGTTCTGGGAGCTTTAGTGTGGTGTTGTTTGTGAACATTTGGGTAAATGTCCAAAAGTGAAATTGCTGGGTCATAGGGGAGCTCTATGTGGAATCTTTCGAGGAACCTGCATACTCCTTTCCAAAGTCATTGAAGAAGTATACACTCCCACCAACAATGCAGTAAGGTCCCTTCTGTCCACATCCGCTCCAGCACCTGTTGTTATTGTAGTTCTTGATTATAGCCTTTCTAACTGGGGTGAGGTGGTATCTCATGTTCTTTTGATTTGCATTTCTTTAATGGCTAGGAGGTTGAACATTTCTTCAGGTGTCTATTGGCCATCCTTCTTTCCTCTTCAGAGAAGTTTCTCTTAAAGTCTTTAGCCCACTTATTTATTGGACAGTTGTTTCTTTAAAGATTTGTTTTTGGAGGATTTAATTTTTTGAGTTCTAGGTATACTTTAGATATGAGACGCTTGTCCATTGTATGACTAGTGAAGATTTTCTCCCAATCCGTGTGCTTTGATTGATCTTACTAGCTATGTCCTTTGCCATGCAGAAGCTCTGCAATTTCATGGCATCTCATTTGTCCAACCATTCTTTGATTTGTGGCTTTTCCGGCTCTTTATTAAGAAAATTTCAGCCTGTGCCAAGGAGACCTAGGGTTTCTCCTATTACACCCTATAATGTTTTCAGAGTGTCTGCTTTGACTCTGAGGTTTTTTATCTTTTTGGAGTTGATTCTGGTGCACGGTGATATATAGGGACCTAGCTTATTTTTCTAAAAGTAGTTAACCAATTTTGCCACCACCATTTACTGCAGAGGCTGTCTTTTTTTCATTCTATTTTTTTTAGCTCCCTCATCGAAGATTAGATGGCTATAGGTCTGTAAGTTCATTTCTGCTTTTTCAATTCTATTGCATTGGTCCTGAGGTCTGTTCTTGTGCCAGTATCAAGCTGTTTAGATTACTATGGCTTTGTAGTAGAGTTTGAAATTTGGTATTTATATTCCTCCAGCACTGTTCTTTCTGTTGAGGATCATTTTTGCTATTTGGGATCGTTTGTTGTTCCATATAAATTTTTGGAGTGCGTCTTCTATTTCCTTGAAGACTGAGGTTGGAATATTGATAGGTATCTCATTGATAGACAGCCTTGGGAAGTATTGCCATTTTCATGAGGTTGATCTTTCCAATCCAGGAGCATGGGAGTTTTTGCCACTTTCTAAATTCTGTTTTGATTTCCTTTTTCAACTTTTTAAAGTTTTCATCATAGAGCTCCTTCACTTTTTTGGTTAATTCCTAGATATTTTATTTTTTTGTGGGGCTATTACAAATGGAGTTGATTTCCTAATTTCAGCCACACTTTTCTCATTGTTGGCATACAGAAAAGTCAATGATTTTTGAGGGTTAATTTTATATCTTGTTACTTTGCCAAAGTTTTGAATCAGCTTGAGTAATTTGGGAGTGGAGTCGGTGGGATTCTTTAAATACAAGATCATGTCATGTGCAAAGAGGGAGAGTTTTACTTCTTCTTTCCCTATTTGGATCCCATTTATGTTTACATCTTGTCTTATTCCTGTAGCTAGGTATTCTAATACTAGATTCAAAAGAAGTGGAGAGAATGGACCTCTTTGTCTTGTTCCTGAGTTAAGATGAAATGGCATTAATTTTTCACCATTAAGAATAATGCTGGCTGTAGGTTTGTCATATATTGCCTTTATTTTATTGAGGAATGTTCCATGGATTCCTAATTTTTCCAACACCTTCATCATAAAGCGGTGTTAGATGTTGGCAATTGCTTTTTGTGCATCTATTGGGATAACCATGTGGTTCTTATCCTTGCTCCTATTGATGTGATGAATTATATTAATTGATTTGCATATATTGAACCAGCTGTGCATCTCTGAAATGAATCTAGTTTGATCGTGGTATATGATTTTTTGGATGAATTGTTGAAGTTGATTGATCAAAATTTTGCAGAAATATGACATTTATTACCCTTATTTATTTAGCATTATTACACATATAACATTTCTTTTATTACATCATATCACATAGGATATATGTAGATATGGATTATACATCATACTGAGACCATGGACTTTCACAGAAAAGGAAAACAATGTGCTAATATTGGCTTCTTATTCCATGAATAAATTTTTGGCCATGCTGGGATTTCAGCTCACAGCCTAGAATGCCCAGTCCATCAATGGGGTCACAGTCTTAGCAGACCAGCCTCTGGGAAACTGAGCTGCCAGGAAGTTCTGAGGACCTGTGATCAAGCCACAGGAGTGCTTGATATTTAGATAGATAGACAGATAAATAGATAGATAGATAGATAGATATAGATAGATAAAGACATGTGTAGATTGATATACATATATATATATATATATATACAAAGAGAGGGACTGTGAGGTAATTAAATTATATATATTATTACCAATTATTAGTTATTAAATTATGCCTCCATTTAATGAAATATTACTGTTGAATACTTATAAAAGTATTAATTAAAAATCATTCAATACCCTTAATCATACCATGGTGCTAGAATGGAAGACATAAATCCAATATTTTTTGAGTGGCATTCTAAAATAGAATCATGAATCATCGGCACATTTATCATTTTTATAACATTCCGTTAGCATTCACATGAACAGAAATGAGTTTTTCAGGATCTCCCTCCATTTGTGGGTGGTAGTCCTAGCATTTGAACTCCAGACCTCGGTAGTTTACTTCGAATGCAAACCATTGGAATGACACGGTGAAAATTTCAGACTGTTAAAATTGAAAAAAATAACAAGAAGAAAATAAAGTAAGGTGCCATTGGTTCCTGCCTATAACCCTAGCTCCTCAGGAGGCTGTGATGTAGAAAATACCAATTTAAATTCAGATGGGATGGGAAAGTCTAGGACACTCTTCTTTCCAAGAGATCACCAGAAAAATAAACATGAATGGGGCTGTGACTCAATGGCAGCGCGCTACCCTTGAGCAAAAGGAGCTCAAGAGCAGGGCCTAGGATCATAGTGCAATAGAGTACCTGCCCTCCCCCCAAAAGGAGGCAATAACTACATGGATCTCTGTATGGATGATGGGCATTCAGCAGGTTGCCCGGTCCCCAGCCACCCCAACCTGGTCAAACTGGGACAAGCCCTCATAGAGTACTAAGTGTAGGCCAGCAGCTTGAACAAAGCACCCTCTGCCATTTAATAACTGAAGACCTGAAGGCTTTGCCTGGGCTAGTGTGTGCAACGGGTGCATAATGTTCTGTCTGAGGCATCCCATTGGGACACTTTGCAGCCAGCCACTGCTTCCAGAGAGTCCACAGTCCCTAGGTTGGAGGAGTTGTCCAAGGTTCTCTCTGCATCGTCTCTATCCCTGTGTAGGATGTGAGCCTAGACCTCTGGGGCCTGGTGGCTATCACTCATCTATCATTCTTCATTGCCAAGTCAAAAGCTAGTCCCAAATCTTGGCATAGACATGAAATAATCAGCTATTTCTACACCAAAAGGGGTAATTCAATAAATCCCACTCTCATAATTCCCATTAGAAGTGGGCTGCAAATGTGGCTTAGTGATAGAGTGCTTACATAGCACAAATGAAGCCCTGAGTTTCATTCTTTAGTACCACAGAAACAGAAAAAGCCAAAAGTGGCACTGTGGCTTAAGTGAGAGAGTGCTAGCCTTGAGCAAAAGAAGCTCAGGAACATACCCAGACCCTGAATTCAAGCCCCAAGACTGGCAAAAAGAAAAAAAAAGTGAGTCTGGTGAGACATATTCTTCTGGGACACAGAGGAAGGCCAAGGTTATAGGTAAGAGGTAGAGTAGAAGGCAGGTGCTGCTGGCTCACCCCTGTAATCTTAGTTACTCAGGAGGCTGAGATCTGAGGATCCCAATTACTAACAAAAAGTCTATATGAGACATTTTTCTTCAATTAAACACCCAAAAAGTGAGAAGTAGAGCAGTGATTCTAAGAGTAGAGTGCTAGCCTTGAGCACAAAAGCTCAGGGTTAGGACAACGTCCAGACCATAAATTCAAACATTAGGACTGGCACACACACACACACACACACACACACACACACACACACACACACACACACACACACACACACACACACACACACGCACACGCACACGCACACGCGTGCATGCTCGCGCGGGTGCACACATTCACATGCACACACAACACACCAAGACAGAGCATTTGCCAGTCACCCTGCACAAAGTTTTGTCTATAGCAACTCAATAATAAAAAAAAGGAAGAAGGGAAAGAAAGATTTGCTCCAGGAGGTGATATAACCAGTGCCAAAATTCCACAGGAGTTCTAAGGTATGGAACTGGACAGAGAGCCTCAGGCAGAAGGTCCATCATGGGCAAAGGTCCTTATGTGTCGTATGGAGCAAGTGGTGTAGGTGGAATGAAGGTTCTGTGGCTTCAGACATTCTGGCAGAACATTCAAGGCTGGATCAAGGTTTGTTGAGACACAGGTAGGGCAAATGGTGGGTTCCCAGAATGGGGCCCAGGGGGAAGATTAGCCTGGCTTTTCACCATGGACTCCAGCCATTTCCTGTGGCTGGAAGCCTATTTTTCACACCTCCTGACCCTCAGGCCTCCTTTGCATGGAGGATTCAAGGCAAACACAGGGAAGAATGCTTGCTTAAGAAAAGCTTCTAGCACAATGCCAGAAGTGGCTCAACCCCTGTAAATCCTAGCTACTCAGAAGACTGAGATCAGATATCATGAGTCAAGCCAGCTCAGGTGAGAAAAGTTAGTGAGACTGTTCTTGCAGATTAACTACAAAAGCCAGAAATGGAGCTGTGGCTCAAGTGGTAGAGTGCCAGCCTTGAGGGAAAAAGTTAAGAGACCAGAGGCCAGACCCTGAGTTCAAGCCCCAGCATTGGCACCTAAAAAAATAAAGAAAAGCTTTCAGGAGCTACTGAAAGGTCAGATCAGCCAGGTGCCAGTGACTCACACCTCTCCTCCTAGCTCCTCAGGAAGCTGAGATATGAGGATTACGGTTCAAAACCAACCCCAGGCAGGAATTCCAGGAGACTCTGATCTAAAAGGAACCTCCTGAATACTGGAATTGGCCCTGTGACACAAGTGACAAGCTGAAGAGCTAGGAGACAGCATCCAGGCCCAGAGTTCAAGCCCCATGAAAAACACCTGGCCTTCTTGGACCTCACTCTGTGACTCTAGGCAGAGTACTTTCCAGTGGGCCCCTGAGGATCTCCCAATGTTTTGGTCTTCTACAAGTCTTGAGTGCAGCCTCTTTTGAGGCCTTTTCCTATAGAGCAGGCCACAGTATCAGAGAAGAATCCAGCCCTGGGGTATGGAGGTCATTGGTCGGGTCATCAGAATGGCATCTGTCATGGGTGCAGTGTGCATCTGACCAGGCAATCGATGTCTCAGATCATAGTTCTGGGCCAGGAGGGGCAAGGGCTGCAAAATGGCACAGCAGGTAACACCCACTCATACAAGTATCACAACAGTGTTAATCATCAGGCACACCTTGAGCAGGTGTTGAGTTGGGCTCATGATAGACTTGTAGGCTCAGGAATCTAAAGCCGGCTGGCTGCTGCTTGTAGCAGTCGCTATCTCTGGAGTCCCAGGGCTCAGAAACCTGTTTTCCTCACCAGTGCGTGGGGGTATATGAAGGTTTACAATCATGGGCCGACTACAAAGGAGCATCCATACTGTCCTTCCCTGGGTCCTGTGGCTCCATACACGGATGAAGGGGCAGGTTCCATGGTACTAACTGCCATGACCCAGAACCCTCAGCCCAAGAAGGACTTAGGGAGAAACTACTTGATCCACCTTGAGAGTTTACTATGTCTATGCCTCAGGACTGCCCCCAGTTCCAGCTCAGCTCATCATTACTACCTTCCTCTGTGTGTGTGTGTGTGTGTGTGTGTGTGTGTGTGTGTGTGTGTATGTGTATGTGTGTAAAGAACACTGCTGGTGGAATATCAATACTAAATTTCAAACTCTATTATAAAGCCATAGTAATCAAAACAGCTTGGTACTGGCATAAGAACAGACCTCAGGACCAATGGAATAGAATTGAAAACCCAGAAATGAACCTACAGACCTATAGCCAACTAATCTTCGATAAGGGAGCGAAAATAATAGAATGGAAGAAAGACAGCCTCTTCAGTATATGGTGCTGGAAAAATTAGTTAACTACTTGTAGAAAACTAAAACTAGATCCTTATATATCACCCTGCACCAGAATCAACTCCAAATGGATCAAAGATCTCTGAGTCAAAGCAGACACTCTGAAAACATTACAGGATGGAATAGGAGAAACCCTAGGCCTCCTTGGCTCAGGCCGAAATTTTCTAAATAGAGACCCAGAAACACAACAAATCAAAGAAAGGTTGGACAAATGGGATTGCATGAAGTTGCAGAGCTTCTGCATGGCAAAGTACATAGCTAGCAAGATCAATAGAAAGCCCACAGATTGGGAGAAAATCTTCACTAGCCATACAACGGACAAGGGTCTCATATCTAAAATATAGTTGGCATCCACATTCTTTGGCAAGACCAGCCCCAGGGCTCAGCCCCATAGCTCACCTGCCAGTGGGGTGCTTGGGGCGGTTTCTGCCATGGGGCTCTCTAGCAGGAGCACCTTGGGCGGCACCCGAATTAGGGCCCCATCCCGTCGGTTTGCCCATCAGTACCTGCACCTTGAGCAGGACTCGCCCTTTAGGTCTCCCTCCATCCCCTGGATTCAGGGCAGAACAGATGCAGGGGGCTGACTGGGCCCACCCACTTTCTTCTGCTCCCACCTGCATCACAGGGACAGACTCGCAACAAGGCCCTGCCCTTTCAGGCTTGCTGGCATCTGTTTCCTGAGCCTGGTCCCACCCCATTTTTCCTGCTGCTGCTTGGATCCCAGTGCCTTGTTCCCAGTAAGCCTTTTGCAGCCCCGGTACCCCAGGCAAGACCCTCAGGCTGAGGCCCCAGCAACTCTTCCTCTGCCCCGCATCAGCCCATGGGATCAGGACAGCTCCAGAAGTCATTTCCTGGAAAGCAGAGAATGGCCCTGGCCTGGAAGTGTTGAGGTTGGAGCAAGCTCCAAGACTGGGAACTGACTCTTAATGGCCCATGGAGCCTTTGCCATTCTGAGAGGGCCGGGCTGCCAAGGAGGGGTGGGATAAGCGGAAGGGGCATGAAACTTAGGACAGGGGCAGGCCCGGAATGGAGGAGGTAGGGCTGATGGGGGAAATGGAGGAGCAAGGATGGAGCAGATGGAGATGGGGTCTCGGTGTTGTGCCTGCTGGACCACTAGGCCCCTATGGTTAGGAGAAGCAGGAGAGGGACTGGCGGGGCAGGAGAGGCAGGAGCAGTTAGTGGGAAAGGGCCAGCCAAGCGGGGAAGAGGAAGGCAGGATTTCTGGGCTTCCTCAATGAGAACCAACCCGGGCTGCCAGGGAGGGGCAGCAAATGGGGAGCAGGCCAACCCAGCAGTGTGGGTGGACTTAGTAGGCGGAGCCCTCAGAGATCAGTAGGGGAGAAGGGGTGGGCCTCCATCTGGGAAATCTTGAAGTTGGCCTTCAGGGAAGGGAGAAAGTAGGAAGGGAGAATTCGGGGCTGCTGCCATATGCCTGCAGGGGGGAGGGGGGCTAGGCCTCCCTTGGGCTTTGCTACAACATATCCGACCATACCAGTGGGGCCACGGGGCACCAGCACCTCCTCCCAGACTAATATCCTGGGATGAGGGAATGTAGGAGATAGGAAAGGCTGCCCTCAACCTGTGGGTCCCCTCTGGCTTCTGAGGCCTCTCTAATTCAGACCCACTGTGGCTGACATGGCCCAGGTGCCAACAGAGAGCCTTGGCTCTGTGTGTGGCTGTGGCATTGAGAGGTCATTTCCCAGGGAAATGGGTGTGCATGGGGGAGGGAACTCAAGACACATCCGGGAGCAGTGGAGGAGAGAGCCTCCCACAGGAATGCAGGGGAGCTTCTGGATTTCCCACACAGATCAGACTTGGTTGCATAGGGCTGGACAGCCAAGAGGGATCCAAGAAGGAGCTGTGGATGGGGAATCAGCTGGTGACCTCTCCAGGTGGGGTGAAAAAAGGCATCTCCAGAGGAAAGGGGTTGGGGGAGGCCGTGTGCACCTGCAGAGCCCACAGCAGAAACAGTCCAGGAAGGAAGAGGGGGAAACATGAGCCAGGTGCTTGGGCCTACTCCTGTCCCACCAGGGAGCCCATCTCTCCCAGTGAGTTGTCTCCCTGTAGTGGGGGGAGGGGTGGTATTGCGCCTTTGGCTCCCTAGGTGGGGCAGGGGGCAGGGGCATGTCCTACAAACCTTATCCAGACATGGAGAGGTCCTTCCTGCAAGGGGAAGGTGGAGAGGGAAAGCACAGTGCAGAATCAAGTCCAGGAAGGAGCAATGGAGGATGCACGGTGTACAGGGAGCACCCTCTGGTTCAACAGTGGGTGGAGCAGTGAAGGGCTGGCAGGGGGGAGGGGGAGAGTGGGTGGTCAGTTCAGATGCGGCATCTGGTACTCTGTGTATGTGTGGGGGGGGTTCTCCTAAAATCTATTCCCAACAGATGGAGAGACCCACACTCAGGAAGTGAAGAAGCCTGAGAGATCTTGGTGGTCATGAGTGGCCAGGGATAGAACAAGGTAGGAGGGACGAGGAGGGAAGATGGCCCCCTTTGGAGTGGTGCAGGACCTACTCAGGAACTTGGGCTTCTGGGGGCATTCTGGTGCAGATCTGATCTGTTTGTGTGTGTGGGAACTTTGGCACGTGTGGTGGGCAGGGCTTCTAAAAGCTATTTCTGCTGGGAGGGTGGGTAGGAGGGGTTTCTAAGAGCAGGAAGATTTAAGAAGCAAAAATAAAGACATTAGACCATGAAAATTATGTAAAATTGGAAAGGGTGTGGAGGATTTGACAAGAGAGTGCTGGGGTGAAGAGGGGCTGCATGTGGTCGAAATTAAGGAGATGTGGCTCCACCTGCTCAGCTAATCGGCAGCTCTGGCCCCATACAACCCAGGGATGGGGGTCTCATCCAGAGGGACACTTCCAGTACACAGATCGGGGGAGAAAGAGGGGGGAAGGAGGTTGAGTCAGATACCTTCTAAGAAGTCACCCAGACTTCCATTTTCCATTGGTCTCTGTAGGTTCCAAGGTAGAAGGTGGCTCTGAGGCTTTGTGTAGAATCAGGGTCAGTATGTGAAGATCCACGTTCAGACCCCCTTGCAGAGACCAGGGACTCAGGAAGGAGCTGGACTCGGAGCCGCAGGTCTCGAGCAGAAGAGTGCCTGCCAAGTGGGAGAAAGACACGCCAGATTATACAGGCCTGTGGAACCAGAGTCTGGGCTCTGGTGTACACACACACACACACACACACACACACACACACACCAGCCCTGCCTAGAATACCTATCTATAGGTAATGGTGAGAGAAAGATATCCTACACAGGGAATATACACATAAGGTGTCTTCAACCTAAGCCAACACGGCTTAGGGCCAGTGCAGACAGCATAGCCAATTAGATGTAGGTGGGAGTTCATCAGTAGCATTTTTTTAAATTGCAAAAAATTTGGACAGGGAACAAATATACACATTTTTCAACCATCATATTCCACATCCTTCTTCTTCCTTCCTAGGAAACACACCCAATCAACAAAAAGGCTTAGATATGGCTCTTGACCATGAAAGTGGAAGCAGAATATTTTGGATGTCTGAGCTGTTAATAGTGTTTTCAATAATAATGTCACATGCAACAGCCCTATGAGTCCTGCAGGTCAACACTGTACTTCCTTAGTGATGTGATAGGAATGTAAACCTTCCTGGACTTAGTATTGTTTTCCGCTTCCTTTTCTACCACCTGGCCCAAATTATAATACAAAGTATTGGAAAGAAAAAGTAATGCCATCTTAAGAAAGTCATTTAGGGTTCTGAGAATTTGGCTTCATGGTACAGTGATTGCTTAGCGTGCATGAAACCCTAGGCTCAATTCCTCAGTACCACATGAACAGAAAAAGAAACACTGGAAGTGGTGCTGTGCCTCAAGTGGTAGAGTGCTAGCAATTGAGCAAAAAAGAAAAAAACACCGAAAAGCTCAGGAACATTTCCTTGGCCCTGAGTTCAAGCCCCAAGACTGGCAAAAATGACACTTAGCTAGTAAATGCCAAATAGAGAATCCATACTTGGAATATATAATTGCTCCTTCCAACTATTACCTAACGGTAGTCCTTAATTCATGTTTTTTTAAAACCTATATTAGGATACTGTGTTTTTTTTTAAAAAAACCTTTGTTAACAGGTCACAGCAATTAGTGCCAGGAATGTGCTTAGATATCAGGTGAAGATTAATCCTGGAAATTCAAAGATTCCATGCTTTTGAGTTGTCACTTCTAATCACAATGAGAAGGGTAGTCTAATTGAGATTTGGAAATCTTTTTTGGTCAGTTATGGCACCAAAAAGGCAGAGGCTAATTAATAGTTTTAACAGAAGTGAAGGAATAACCCCAGCTCGAAGAAATAAATGATAATAATAACTAAATTATACCAGAAACTGTTCTAGGGAACTATTTTGGGTTGTTGAAGAACTAGTCAACTAGGCTCATTCCACCTTGCCTTTAGCATTCTAAATCATTTTGGCTAGTTCTTAATCTCTGTGTGATAAGTTGTATCTCCTTTTATGTTGTTCTTTCATTCCTGATATCCTTTGCTTTCTAAAAATCTGTCTTTCTCTATTTCTCTATGAACAATTCCTAATATTAAATAACACCTACACAGATGGCAGAGGATGCTAATGTAAGAGTCCCATAGTTCATGAGTCATTAGTATAACAACATGGAAAAACGAGGACATAGTTATTCCTACCTCAATTTTTCTGAAAAGCTGCAATGTCATCATTTGATTCAAATTTCCATTCTTTGCATACATAGTGTTATTAAATGCAGTAAATTCAAACATGAGCCAGGTGCTGGTGGCTCACACCAGTAATCCTAGCTACTCTGGAGGTTGAGACCAGAGGATTGTGGTTCAAAGCCAGACTGGTCAGGAAAGTCCATGAAACTTTTATCTTCAATTAACCACCAGAAACCCGGAAGTGGTTCTGTAGCTACAGTGGTAGAGTGCTCAACTTTAGCTGAAGAGCTGAGGGACAGTGCCCAGGAGCAGAGTTCAAGCCCCACAACAAACAAAACAAGTGCAAATATGACTTTCAGTTTCCCCAAAAGGAACTACGAAGTCAATATTAATCTTCCTATGCATAAAAAATAATTCCAAAATGATTCAGTGCACCTACTTTAGTTGAGTTATTTAAGTTATGGCTTCTTCGATGGATATATTCTCTTATTTTAAAAATTACCAAATATTAGCTTTATAAATAAACTTCTTCTAATACTTCTTGTTTCAAAAGAGAAGTCCATACAGTTGATGTCACTTGGTTTTCTCAGTTCAAAGCCAACCCAGGCAGGGGAGTCTGTCACATTGTTATCTCTAATTAAACACCAAAAAAGCCAGACGTGGGGTTTTAGCTCAAGTAATAGTGTACTAGATTTGAGGGCAGGTAGACAAGAAAGACAACTGTTCAGGGACAGGGTCCAGCCTCTGAGTTGCAGCCCCACATCCAGAAAAAAACTAAACAAATAAAGAAGCAAACAAAAACCCCACATATTTCTTTGGGACCATGCTTACAGCACTGGTTTGAGAAGAGGCTCCTTTTGCTTATCATATTCACTGGAACCTGCTTTTTGGAATCCTCATTGCTATGGTGAACTCATGACCAGATTAAAGGAATGGATAACGGACTTTTGCAACAAGAGAATCATCTCAGGAGTTAAATACCCATGCATAAGACATTTTAAAACCTCATGTCTTTGTTTCTTTGAAGTAGAATACTTTAAAACAAAGTTATTTTCTTTTTCTATGCTGGCCTTCAAATGGCAGATTGTTTCCTTTTGTAATACTCTCAATTTTAGAAGTTTACAGAAAAGTTTTATATGAGTAAAGAACACACTGGAACAAGTCAGGGACAGATTTTCCTTCAAGCCTTGGATTATTTTCTTGTACAGTAAAAAGGACAGCACAAATTAACTTGAACTTGGTCATTTCCCTATGTTCAATTCCTCTCTTAGAATCAGTATCCACTTCCCATAACAGTTCCTTCCACTTACTTCCAGGAACAATCTAGGGTGCTACTCCCGATAAAATGAATGTTTTCTGGCTTCATTGAAATAACACAAGTACATCTTTGGACATGAGGTAACACGTGTTTCAAAAACAACTTAGTAACGAGAAAATATGGAATTGTCATGGTTTATAAAACATTATCCGTGTACATATGGCCATATAAGATGATGTTAAGTAAAATGAACCTCAAGATAGGAACACAACTTGTTTTTTTCTTTTTTGTTATTGTTTTTAATGTACTAAATGTACTATGTGATTTTTTGTTTCTCTTCTATTTTCTTCCTCCATGGTGTAACCCCTGTTTTCACTGTATTTGATGTCGTTAACCTGCACCTTACATATACATTTTTCTAATGTGGGGAGGGGAAGGGAAATAAAATGCTGAAACAAGGAAACAGTATGACCCATTGTAACAACAAGATGAACAAGACACTATGTTGAAAATGAACTTTAAAACTTGGGGATGGGAGGGGGGAGTTTGGATGGTGGAGAGAAAAAAAGATGACGGGGAAAAACAAAGAGGATGTAACAATACTCATTAGATAATGCACTTGTTAACTTACTTATGTAACTCTAACCCCTCTGTACATCATTTTCAAAATAAAAAACATGAAAGAAATTATCCTGGAGTACATTAAGTTGAAATTTCCTATGCTCTGTAAATTAAGACCAATTTTAAGTGGGAAGAAGATTCTCAGAAACATTTTTTAGTAAGTGTGTGTGTTGTTCATTAGTTCCCTAGTGTACGTAAGTTAACAGTAGGAGATACAATGAGAATACTAGGAGAAAGAGAAGTTCTGTGTTTAAATATAATGGTCCAATACACTATAGAAGACTCTGCAAAAAACAACTTTGAAACAATAAAGCCAAAACCAGTATTTAGATCTATAGGAGTGATATAGAGAAAGCATTACTATCAATGAAACATGAAGGATAAGGCCACTCTCTTTCATCTACTAATTCTAAATCATGGTAGCTAATCATGCAAATTTGTAAAAAGTAGAATGGAAGAATAATTCTGGTTCCAAGTAAGTCAGATATAAGAGCATGGACTTAATTGGGAAAAAAAGGCCATGTTGAGAAAGCAGGAATTATATTAGCAATGAACTGGTGGCTAAGATCACATTTCTTTTTCCATTTTTCTTTCTTTTTCTTTCTTTCTTTTTTTTTTTTTTTTGGATGGTTGTGGGCTTGAAGTCTGGGCCTCCACTCTTCAGTCCAAAGCTAGCGTTCTACCTCTTGAGACACAGTGCTACTACCAGTTTTCTGCTGGTTAATTGGAGATAAGGGCCTCAGAAACTTTCCTATGCATGCTGGATTTGAACTGCAATCCTCAGATCTCAGCCTCGTGAGTAGCTAGCATTATACGCATGAGCCACCAGCATCCCTCTTAACATCACATTTCTAACAGTGTACACTCAGTATATGTAACGTGTATGTTTCTCTATCTTTATATGAACTCGAGTTAAAAATCTGGGCTACAGCTTTTTCACTCACAAAAATGTTTCTAGTTTAAAAGTTGATACTCCTGGAAAAATAGAAACTAAGAATTTAAAGGAGTCTGGGAAGTTCAGCTTGCATCCAGCCTGGGAGAACAGTCTTTGAGACACTATTTATAATTACCAGCCAAAAGCTGCACTGGAAGAATGGCTCATGTGATGGAATACTAGTTATGAGCAAGATTGCTGAATAAGAGCTTGAGGTTATCATATATATATATATATATATATATATATATATATATATATATATATATATATACCTACAAACATGCACATACACACAAAGGCACTTATATGTGCAAACACACATATGAAACAACTCTCAGAATGTGCAGAAATGTTAGAAAATAATAAAAAAATATATCCTAAGACTAGAATCAAGTGATAATTTTTTAATTTTAGAAAGTCCTCAAGTGAAATTTCCTCCCAAAACGCTTGAGAATATTACATAGTTAGGGACCAGAGATAGTAAGAAAGTCAAGTAATCGTTATTGAAGGGGTTGGATCCATGGAGGAATGAATCAGAGACCCCTTCAGGTGCATCTGAAAACGTTCATATGCTGTGTCAAATGTTAGAAAATAGTACATAAACATTCTGAGCCATCAGTCTTTTGAAAAATATTATCGGAGAAGTTCAGAAATGCTAGTCTATATCAAGATTAAATAAACCAACAAAGTATGGTAAGACAATGAGATACAAGCCTGGAATTCTAGCACTCAGACTAAGACAGGAGATTAGAGAGTGGAATTACATAGTGGTACCTTCCCTGGACTAGGTAATATAATTTTGTCTCAATAAAACAAAACCAGAAAGGAATAAAAAAAAACAAGAAAGGAATATACAGTTACAATTTTGGCTAATTTTGTCATTATGTTTTAAGAAGTCAAGTTTCCTATTGAAATGCAACTTATATGTAATCCTCAGTTGTGTTTTAAATGCTGTCATCATTACAGAACATTCCTAGATGCTAAAGAGCTCAAGATTCCCAACCAAAAAATTGAAAAAGTAAGCATCATTCTGTTGGATTCCAAAGAAATGGTGAAGGATTACAAAAGCTTAAGCCTGGGGAAATAGCGAAGTTCATCTAATGTAGGACTTTGTAGACCTGTCTAAATTAGAATTTAGATTTAAAATAAATATTTTTGTTTGTAATTTTTTTGTGATTTCATATTCTATTTCATATTGTATTTCATATTCTATAGGATAGAAGATTTAATTCACAAATTCACAAATGATTCTGGCATTCTATTTGCCTAAAATATTCTGTCAAGTGAGGTATAATTAGAACTTAGTTAATAGATAATTGCAACAGTTCCTGTGTAACATGATAATGTGAATAATCTAGAAAAAGTTGCCAACAAATTTATGACATTAATTTATAAATTTAGAAAAAGAGGAATTTTTTGAGACTTTGGTGCACCATGGTATGTATAGAGTAATTGTGTGACATCCTTTTTCTTCTACCTATATATAACACAGGAAGAAATTTCCTTAATTACATACCTCTGTATATGATGAGAAAAATGCTAGGGTTTGTTTTTATTTTGGTTTTGTTGTTTGCTTTATCCTTGGGCTTAAATTCTGGGCTTGGGTACTGTCCCTGAGCCTGTTTTTGCTCAAGGCTACTGCTCTTCAATTGAACAACAGTGCCACTTGTGTCTGGCTTTTCGTTAGCAGTTTATTGGAGATAAGAATCTAAGGAACCTTCCTGCCTGTGTGGGCTTTGAACCATAAGCTTCAGATCTTCATATTCAGGTATTCAGATCTGCTGAATATCTGTGATAGATAAAAATATAACTATAAATAATATTTGCAAGTGTTTTGATTTCAAGAATACCACTGGGGGGAAAATGATTCAGCAAAGTTTAGTGTAATGTTCTTTCCCCAATAGGAAGAGCATCACATTAGCAGAAGTTTAGTATTTTTTCACAATAATGATAAGCTAGTCCTGATGTGAATTTAGGGAATTTTAAGGTCCACCTTACAAGTTGGAAACTGTTGGGCTAGGATGAATTTACAGCATAAAAACTTAGGATTGATGGTCATAGAAATAATAGCTTACTCTGATGAACATATGTTTACACTTGAGGAATTTATTATAGATACTTCATAGTTTTATCTTCTACCAGAATGTGGCTATTTTTTCTGTTGACTTTTAAATATGTACCCCCACACTGGAAACTGCATCAATTGCAGAATAAAATGCAAACAGGTACTGTTTTGAATGTCTCTGGTTCAGCATGTTCAGAATTTGAAAATGAGTAGTTAGTAGTTACAGGAATGTTGAAAAATACATATATTCTGTCCTCTTAACAATTAGTCAGTTTTAAAAGTTAGGAGTTTCCATAGAATTGAACTGTTTTCTGTTTTAGTATGACAATACTAAAATAATGTGTTTTTTCCAAAATAATGGCAAGTATATTCTGAAAAATTTGTATATTTTGATAACATTCAAGTTGATGACCATCTGATAAAGAAAGGGGTAATTAATACATATTAGTAGACAAATAGCGTTCATTTTTTAAAAAGGTAATCCACATCGAATATTTACTATACCAATATAGTGAAATTATATTTTATGTAGCTTATTTTTTAATTTAATTTTATTGTCAAGGTGATATATAGAAGTGGTTGCAGTAAATGTAAGGTAGTAAATATATAGCATGTTGAACTTTTTACCTCCTCCCTCATTTTTCTCATACTTTTCCTTCACCCTAATACCCCTTACAAGTTGTAATGTAAATTTCCAACAAGTCTTGTGAGTATTGCTATTGCACTGGTTGGTCTTTTGCCCTTTGTCTCGCCATTTTGTTGTTCCTCTTCTCTTGCCAAATTAAGATATATGTATATACAATACACAGGATCCCAAAATCAAATATAGTAGGGGATAAACCATAGGGGTAAACACAAAGAAAAAGAAATTACATTGTACATCAAAAACAACAACCTCAAAGAAAAACCTGTTTCCATATCTAGGAGTTTATTTTGCTCAGCATTATCTTATATGGTCATATATACATAACTATTGAGACATTTGGCTCATCTGCTAGGACTATCCTAGACATTTCCTACTTATTACAAATGAGAGAAACCATGGAATCTCTTTGTGTCTTGCTTATTTTGCTTAGTAGGGTATTTCCAAGTCTTTCCATTTCCTTATGACTTAGAAGCATAGAATTCCACCGTGTGTGTGTGTGTGTGAGTGCGTGTGTGTGTGTGTGTGTGTGTGTGTGTGTGTGTGTGTGTGTGTGTGTGTGTGTGTGTGTGTGTGTGTGTGTATACCACATTTTGTCAATTCGTTCATCAACTGAGTGGCATATTGGTTTAAAACATGATTGCATGTAAGTATCACTTAGGGTCATTCAAAAATGACAGATGCCACTTCCCCAGACATTCTAAAATCATGATTTCTATGTCAGGATTTTATGGTGGCAGGTGTTGAGATATCTGAATTAGTCTATCTATATCTTGCACTGAATTAGGCAGGAAGATATCCAATATCATATAGGATAAAAATGGTAGTGATAAAATATTCCCTTGAGAAAGACATAGGAGGTTGCCAGAAGTATGAAGTAGTTGAGATAATTTTGAAGAATTTAGAAATGCAAGCTCAGGTATGTCTCTTTAAATAATAATTATGTAAGTGGAAGGGCAAAAGAAGGGGAAGAGAAGAAAATAACTGACAGCAGATCATTGTCCCAAATTATAGTATAAAAGGCATATCTATAACTTCCAAGTTAAAAAGAGACCAATATAATACGTCGCACTTAATTTAGGTACATGCAAAATGTTTACTTGGCTTTTTCCTACTCTAATGCTCCTAAATAAATGAAGACATAAGAAAAGGTATGTGATTGCCATTATTTGAACCTGAACACTAACTGTGATGAGCCCTCTTTTTCTCACTTTGCACTTGGAAAATAGTACCTAAGTTGATGATGTTGTGGCTGATTAGAGGTAGACTAAGGAGCTTCTAATTGTACAATTATCCCAGAATAGTTTAAAGTAGTTTTTTCTCCCAAGATATCCAACTACATTTTCTGAAGTTGTGCTTTGAACACACCCTCACACATGAGCAGATTATTTGAAATTATACTTCAGCATTTCCTTGGCACATTCTACTTTGTGCCTTTGTCTTTTTTGCACATTCCTTTTGAGTTCATGGTTGCTCTATTTCCATTTCATCTTTAAAAACTGCTAAGAACATTGTTCAACTACCACTTCTTGTTTGCACATGCCCAGTCTATGTATGAAGGCACTTTGTACATGCTAAGCAATAGGGTAGTACTCACTCTCTGAGGAGAATAGTTCCACATTATAACCTTATGCTCACATTAGAGGGCGTAGAATTTAAAGCATTTTGAGACAAACAGTGATATTAGAATTGAAAGGCTCCTTAGGGACATTTTCTTGGAGCTCATTAGTTTACCCAGGAGAAATATAAATATCCACAAAACCTGGAGATTATTAGTAAGTATCAGAATTAACACTAGATCTTAGATGCTGTGTTAATACAAGTCACCATTGTATTATTGTTACATCAGAATCCTTCCCTATTGCAAATATGGATGAGAAAATGAAAGAAAGGCATTAAAAATGTCTTATCTTTTTAGGCATTTAATCCTAGTGGTGAGGGTAATGTCTGAACTCTCCCATTCAATAAACATTTAAAGTTTATAAGAGTACTTCCTACATATAAGCAGTTGTGGCATGTTGATTGACAGGGTTATTTCAGCATGGAGATATCCCTAACAAGAACTACATTTAAATAGAATATATGTCAGTTATGATATGTCAATCAGGCATTTTCTATTCTAAAGAAGAATCAATTCAAGGACTGTTCAGTAACATCAGTAACATCAGTATTACTTGTCCTACATTTATAATGAATAGGCTGATAAAATATCCAAACATATCTAAAGATATTTCAATAAAATCCCAAACTGAATGGATACATGGGTCACTCATTGAAACTGTAGACCAATTAGTCTTATCTGTGCTGTAGATCAATCTATAATCACCTGGCTAAACAAACTCTTCAAAAATATTCACAGAATTCCTCTAAGTAAAGATCATGACAGTTATATCTGTATAATTCTTCTAAGGTCAGGATAAAAGAATTTGTTCTCAATATTTTAAATCAACAGGATCTGTTGAATTCATGGATCCAGAATTTTATGGCTTCACATCCATATCTCAAAATTTTATTAATATGACTTTCACCAAAACACTGTTCTTATTGAACTTGTCTATGTCCTTTTAGTTTTCAAATCCAAATAGCATATTTCCTTCAGCATTTTCCTGACAATTTGTTCCCTCGTTTACCTCTCTAAATATGTTTTTGGTCATGGATATTTTAATGATGTCTAAAAAGACTTATCTATGCATCTGTTTAACATAAATTTTAGAACTATCAGAGAGTTTTTTCCTCTAAATCCATCATTTCCACCTGTAATCCTTATCACCAAGAATATTACTAACATGGTTGCCAGCCAGAGACGTGGGAGCACTTTAGATTTCTTCTTACCCTTCTTACTTCCGTCTGTTAGATAAGATGAATGATCAAGATTTTCTGTTTCTGTCACTAATATAATTTCTATGTACTCCTTTTTATACAACTGAAACTGGCCTGTTTCAAATACTCATCATTGGTCACTTTGTCCTAAAACAACTGCTTACATAGTATGCTTTTTCCCCATAGACTTTTCATATTGTTCTTCTCCATCACCAAATTACTGCTCCATGTAAGCACACAGAGTGAATATCTCAGACACAAATTCTAGTATCATTAATTACTCACTACAATGACTGTTGGCATTACATTTCTCATCTGTAAATGGATATAGTCTACCAGAAATATTGAAGAATGAATTTGTTGAATTCTAGAGCAAGAAAAAAGAAAAGTGAAGAGTCCTTACATTTTCCACCTTACCTTACAAATAAGAAAAGAGTCAAATTCAGTTTGTTGGTTTAAAATCACAATTTTTTTCATGCAGAAATAAAAATAAGTCATCATCAGGCGACACTGTGGTCATCATCCTCACCAAAATTATTATTAGCATCATAAGTGCTAATTATTGAAAGCCTGGTATGTGTCTATGACGTTGCTATTATTTGTCTTTTGATTAATAATTTTAATGTTACCACTGTGCATGCATCCATATTAAAATTTTGAACAAATAAAGAAACTAAAAAAAACTAAACTATATCAGATAGCTTGACTATGTGCTTTTCACAAATTATAGAATAGATTTTTGAAGCATTACAAATTCCTAACCAGTATGAATTAACTTCCTCTCTCTCCGTCACTACACACAAATATTTAAGAGTTTGAACAGAACTTTTTTCAAGTGATATACTCTAAATGTTACTACAATATCATGTGTATATCTAAAATTTCCTTTAAAGTAATAAACTCTACTTTCAAATCAAGTATTAGTTATTTTATTCTCAGGAACTTTTAGATAAAGGCTGTATATCTTTGAAATGCAAAAGGTCAAAATAGTAGCATAAAAATTTTAGAGGGAGTCTGTCTTCAGAAATACATATACATATATATCTATATATACATTATGTGCAGAAAGATATAGATTTTTAGAGATTATTTGTCATCAGAAATATGTACATATATTTAAATTTCTGTGTAGAATGATGTACATTATAGTGAAAGATACATCTTAAAACATAATTAAAATTTAAAAAATACATCAAACCAAGTGCCAGTGACACGCTTATAATTCGAGCTATTCTGGGTGCTGAGATCATAGAATTGTGTTCAAAACTAGCCCAGACAGAAAAGTACTTGTTAGAGTCTTATCCCCAATTAATCACTAAAAACAGGAATTAGCTCTGTGCTTCCAGTTGTGGAGTGCTGTCCTTGAGCATAAAAACATTGGGGACAATGCCAAAGTCTTGCAAACAACAACAACAACAAAATGTATCACATTAATTTCACAAAAGCAAATTTTAACTGCTGTGAACATTTCTTAGAAACATGAATACATGCCCCTGGAAAATGTTAAGTAAAAGTATAGAATATTTACGTCTATGTTAAAGACAAGACTATTTAGATTGTTTAAGATATTTAGGTGATGATTAGGAATTAAGAATAATGATAGTTAGGTAATAGATTGGGATTGGACTTTAATTCTAGTTTACAGTAGTAATAAAATGATATTTGTAATGATTATATAAAATTATTCTTGCTTGGTATATGAATTATAATAAGTGATAAACATTTTAAAATTATTTCCAATGCAAAGGATTATCAATTCTTTTGTACTTTCAAAACAATTAAGAAATCTATTCCAAGGCTAGTTTGCTCTAAGACTATATTTGTTTTCTAAAATTAATTTAGGAATGAGTTAAGATTTAGATAACGATGCACAGCAGAAGAGAGTGAGAGGGGATAGAATGATGGACCACATAGGAGCTGTATGTCATTGGTACTGTGTTTCAACAAACAGAAACACGTCAGAGAAGAGAAAGAGAAATATAAGGTGTCCTGAATCAAGTTTCGTTTTAATCCACCTAATAGTTTTGACTGAGAATCAGAGAACATGGGAAAATAGAAAATAAAGCATTGTGTAAACCTGTTACAATGTAAAGAAATTGTAATAGGAAGATGATAATTTCCAAAGAAATAAAAGAAAGGATAGGTAAACTCTAAAGGGAAAAAGAATGAAGAGAGAAAAGAAGCAAAATAAACCTTTATCAATAACACAGGAGTTTGGAAGTGGAAAGCCAGTAGAAATATTGTAAATAACAATAAAATAACAATAAAAATTGCTAACGTGGATAGAAGATGGATCATATTTTATCATATATAATTTTGAAGTAATAGGAAATGAAAATTTAAAAGTCATAATTTAAAACACTATAGCCCAATGGTAAAACATTGCCATAGCATGTGTGAAGCAATGGTGTGATCGCCCAAACATTACAAAGTACACCCAAAGCACACACACACAAAAACCCACATTAACACACACACACACACACACACACACAACACACACACATTTGGAATATTGATATTATCATATTAAACAGAGGTAATTATCACAAATAGTAAAAATATGTTAATATGAAATCATATTATTGCTCATACTATTTAAAAGTTTACTAGAAATAAAATACTCACAATATACTTAGATTCTTATAGATCAACTAAATTGAAAATTAAGAAATAGAAGACACGAGAACCTTTGCAAACAAGTTTTAAATAATAAACATTTTGAAACATGTATACTTTTATTTTGACAAAAGATTGATGTTACTGGTATTTTAACTCAAGATTTAGAATATGATAACCAGATGCTCTATATCTCGTTAGAGATGGCTATATTTCTAATCATTTCACTCTGGATACTTTTATAATAAAGGTCTCATCATTTCAAAGCCCCTCCCGAATCACAAACCCTGCTTATATTTCCCACCATAGCTAGAAAATGGAAGCCACAAATCACCATTCCCTGCTCAAACATTTTTTTTAAGTCAAGTACAAATATTTCCAAAAAGTGACCAGGTAATGAAGCCTTCTTAATAAAGTATGTGCTTCTTGGAAACATAGTAAGGACAAATATGTTTAGAACTATAAGAAATTAAAATTATTTAAATTCACCAACCATATAAAAATTAAGAAAATAATTTTTAAATATTCATGTTAAATATTTTAAAAGCAAAGTATGTGTCTAAATAATTTACATTGTAAAACTCATGCAAAATTAAATTAATCCTTCGACTCTGAAAAGAGAATTACTCTAAAGAAACAAAAGAAAATAATTAAGTTCAAAATTTGAAATTTAGAAAATGAAATGAATTGCATTCTTTAGTTGACTGAAGAAACTGTAAACCCTCTGAATATCAATTTTATAATAAAAAATGCATGAACAAAGAAAGCAAAAGTACCCATTGATCAATAGCACCAGCTAAAGTATCAGTATTTCTTTTTTTGAGTGTACAAGAAAATCGATGGAGGGGATAACAATGTTCCTTCCATTAAAAAATGTACTCATTACCTTATGTATGTTACTGTAACCACTTTGTACATTACCTTTACAATAAAATTAAATTGAAATTAAAAATAAGCTAAATAATATACCAATTAAGAATTCTTAGAAGCCATTGGTTAAAAACTTTGTAAAAAACTGTCTTAGGAACCCAAGGAATATACTTTGATGATACTATTTAAATACTTAAACTTCAGCAGAGAAGCAAAAAGTTTATAAATGTTACAAGTAAAGTAATAAATCATAATATATTACTATTAATAAAAATCATAAGATGAATTTATAGTGGTAGTCAAATATGTAACAAATGAGACGAATTGCCATTCGTTTGCACTTAATAAGTGAGAAAGAACTTTCTAGGTCTTTAAAAATATATATTAAGATAATGAAGAAACTATTCTGTCACATCATATGATAATCAGATAAAGATGATATTAAAACAAAGAACAGATTGTACTAAGTTGTGGGATGTTAATGTATTTACCTATTTTGGTTGTGGGTAACTGTGGGGATTTCAACTTGGAGTATTGTTCTTGCTAGGCTGGCGTCATATCAGTGGTTAATTATAGGATAGGGGTTCCCTTTCCACAAGAACATGCACCTGATCTGTCCTTTTAGCCTTCCAATAATCAATAGCATCAGAGTTGCACACCAACATGTCTAGCTGCCTACCTTGGCTGGCCTGGATTCTGCAGTCCTTCCAATATTTGCCTCTAGATAGTGCAGGATCGTGGAAATGATCCAGTTCACCCAGCTATAGAGTGAGAAGGAAGTCCACTAAACTTTTGGCTTGGGTTCTGTACTCAAGCCTCGCCTCCTAAGTAGTTAAGAGTAAAGATGGGAGCCCCTGGTGCCAAGCAGTAGCAGTATTTTTAAAAAACTTGACATATATATGAGTTAGGCTTGTGATTACCTCAGGAAAAGAATAAAAGAGCAGTGAAGCATAAAGGACAGTCAGAACTTTAACTAGCTACTCAGAGGCTGAATCAGCTTAGCTAGCTACTCAGGAGGCTGAGATCTGAAGACCACTGTTCAAAGCCAGTCAAATCATGAAAATACATGTGATTATTTCCAAAAAATCAGAAGTGCAGCAGTGGCTCGAGTGGTAGACCACTATCCTTGTGCACAGAAGCTTAGGGATAGTGCCCAGGCACTAACAAGCTTCAGGAATGATGAATACATGCATGAACTCCTGTAAATGTGCGTGTGCATACACACGTGTGCGTGAACACACAAACACACCAATGAGTATTTCAATGCTACCTTCTTTAATTTTTTTTACCTTGTTGTACCCTATTGCCATGTATTGGTTCACAAATTAACAAAATCAGCTAAGCAGCTATTTATATACAACTGATCATGTTTCTCTAAAGTCTATTCTCTTTTTGCAAGCCTGCTTTTATATGACCCAAAAGTAAATTATTCAGGAGGGCAATTCATCTCCCTCAACTCTGGAGTATTAGATGATTGTTTAGGTTCTTCCTAGCTATATGATTTTGTGAAATTCTGCATCAAACAGCATATTTCTTTCACGAGAAGGGAAGTCTTTGTCAAACAATTAATAGGATTTTCTCCTCCTGGCAAGCATGTATAGTTTTATTATCTTCATATATTTCATGATCTGTCTGTGTATGCCAAAGAGTGCTGTGAAAATAAAAAGACCATTCTCAGCACTTAGCATTCGTATAACATTCATATGTATGAAGGTATTTAAATATTACTGAAATTGCTTTGGAATAAATAATGTTCACCTTGACTATTTTGAGAAAGAAGAATTGGTTTCTCAGCACTTAGGTAAGAACGTGAGTGAAAGAAACGAAAGGAAAGTTTGGAACAACTCAACACATACATTCAAATGAAACAAAACAACCCAAGAAAACACAAATTAATTCAGTACTTAAAAACCTGCAGGAAATCTTCCTGAGTAACCAGGATTCCAGGCATAAGCTGTCTATTTTTAAATAGTTTAGCAAATCATGTAGTTACAGAAGTTATAAATTATCATTACAACATGTGTAATAGATGTGTGTATGTATATATCAATGCATACAGACAGAAATATCTTATCATATCTTTGTATCTACAGTAGATTTATGAAATATCAACCTTTGTTGTAAAATAAAATGGAAACAAAAGTTATTAAGGAGCCAAACAAAGGGAATTGTCACAAGTTTCTTTTTTTTTAATTTAATTTAATTTTATTTGAGAACATACTGTACAGAGGGGCTACAATTACATGGGCAGGATAATGCATACATTTTGTACCAAGCATTGCAGCCTCCTCCTTTGTTTACCCTTCACCTCCTTTCCCAGCCTCCCCCCTCCCCACAAATAATTATACCCCCCTCCCCCCCACACCGACATTGTAAAGCTGGTTTTGACATGACATTTTGTACTTCTCAATGTTGCAACAGGTCCACCTGAATCCTTAAACGACTTGTTTGTCCCCATCTCCTCCACATGTTATACTGACATCAAATATAGTGAAAGCGGGGGTTACACTGTGGGGGAGGGACATACAAAGCAACAAAGAAATAATCTTATAAATGCATTAGAAACACATGCATGAAAGAAACGAAAACATTAAAATACATATTTAAGGGTTCATTTTCCTAACATCACATTATCTGACCTTTTCCGCTTGACTCAGACCTATACTAGATATTGCAAATAAGGGAAACCATGGGACCTATGCTTCTTTGGGCCTGGCTTACTTCACTTAATATAATTTTTTCCAAACCTTTCCATTTCCTAACAAATGGGGAAATGTCATTCTTTCTGATGGAGGCATAGAATTCCATTGTGTATATATACCACATTTTCTTGATTCATTCATCTACTGAGAGGCATCTGGGTTGGTTCCATATCTTAGCTATGGTAAATAATACTGCAATAAACATAGTTGTGCTGGTAGCTTTAGTGTGGTCTTGTTTGTAAACATTTGGGTAAATGCCCAAAAGTGGGATTGCTGGATCATAGGGGAGATCTATGTGAAGTCTTTCTTTTTTTTAAATATTATTTTATTTTATTTGAGAACATACTGTACAGAGGGGCTACAATTACATGGGCAGGATAATGCATACATTTCTTACCAAGCATTGCAGCCTCCTCCTTTGTTTACCCTGCACATCCCTTCCCAGCCTCCCCCCTCCCCCCACCCAGTTATACCCCCCTCACCCCCCACACCAACATTGTAAAGCTGGTTTTGACATGACATTTTGTACTTCTCATTGTTGCAACAGATACACCTGAATCCTTAAACGACTTGTTTGCCCCCATCTCCTCCACATGTTATACTGACATCAAATATAGTGAAAGCGGGGGTTACACTGTGGGGGAGGGACATACAAAGCAACAAAGAAATAATCTTATAAATGCGTTAGAAACATATGCATGAAAGAAACGAAAACATTAAAATACATATTTAAGGGTTCATTTTCCTAACATCACATTATCTGACCTTTTCTGCTTGACTCATACCTATACTAGATATTGCAAATAAGGGAAACCATGGGACCTGTGCTTCTTTGGGCCTGGCTTACTTCACTTAATATAATTTATTCCAAGCCTTTCCATTTCCTAACAAATGGGGAAATGTCATTCTTTCTGATGGAGGCATAGAATTCCATTGTGTATATATACCACATTTTCTTGATCCATTCATCTACTGAGGGGCATCTGGGTTGGTTCCAGATCTTAGCTAGGGTAAATAATGCTGCAATAAACATAGTTGTGCTGGTAGCTTTAGTGTGGTCTTGTTTGTAAACATTTGGGTAAATGCCCAAAAGTGGGATTGCTGGATCATAGGGGAGATCTATGTGAAGTCTTTTGAGGAACCTCCATACTGCTTTCCAAAGTGGTTGAACAAGTTTACATTCCCACCAACAATGAAGTAAGGTTCCTTTCTGTCCACATCCCCTCCAGCATCTGTTCTTGTTAGAGTTCTTGATTTTTGCTGTTCTAACTGGAGTGAGGTGATATCTCAGTGTTGTTTTGATTTGCATTTCTTTTATGGCTAGGGATTTTGAACATTTCTTCATGTGTCTATTGGCCATCCTTCTTTCTTCTTCAGAGAAGCTTCTCTTTAAGTCTTTCGCCCACTTATTTATTGGTCAGTTGTTTCTTTGAGGATTTGTTTTTGGGGGGTTTAATTTTTTGAGTTCCAAGTATATTTTAAATATGAGACCCTTGTCCGTTGGATGGCTAGTAAAGATCTCCTCCCAATCGTTGGGCTTTCTATTGATCTTGCTAGCTATGTCTTTTGCCCTGCAGAAGCTCTGCAACCGTATGCAATCCCATTTGTCCAACCTTTCTTTGAATTGTTGTGCTTCCGGGTCTCTATTCAGAAAATTTCGGCCTGAGCCAAGGAGACCTAGGGTTTCTCCTATTCCATCCTGTAATGTTTTCAGAGTGTCTGCTTTGAGTTCAAGGTCTTTGATCCATTTGGCGTTGATTCTGGTGCAGGGTGATATATAAAGATCTAGCTTTAGTTTTCTACATATAGTTAACCAATTTTGCCAGCACCATTTACTGAAGAGGCTGTCTTTCTTCCATTCTATTGTTTTAGCTTCCTTATCGAAGATTAGATGGCTATAGGTCTGTAGGTTCATTTCTGGGTTTTCAATTCTATTCCATTGGTCCTGAGGTCTGTTCTTATGCCAATACCAAGCTGTTTTGATTACTATGGCTTTATAGTAGAGTTTGAAATTTGGTATTGATATTCCTCCAGCAGTGTTCTTTCCGTTGAGGAGCGTTTTTGCTATTCGGGGTCTTTTATTGTTCCATATGAATTTTTGGATTGCCTCCTCTATTTCCTTGAAGAATGACGGTGGAATTTTGATAGGTATCGAGTTGAATTTGTACATAGCCTTGGGAAGTATTGCCATTTTCACGATGTTGATCTTGCCAATCCAGGAGCATGGGAGGTTTTGCCATTTTTTAAGTTCTGTGTTGATTTCCTTTTTCAAGATTTTAAAGTTTTCATCATAGAGGTCCTTCACTTCTTTGGTTAAGTTAATTCCTAGGTATTTTATTTTTTGTGGGGCTATTACAAATGGAGTTGCTTTCCTAATTTCAGCCACACTTTTCTCATTGTTGGCATATAGAAAAGCCATTGATTTTTGGGGGTTAATTTTATAACCTGCTACTTTGCCAAAGTTTTGAATCAGCTTGAGTAATTTGGGAGTGGAGTCTATGGGATTCTTTAAATACAAGATCATGTCATCTGCAAAGAGGGAGAGTTTTATTTCTTCTTTCCCTCTATGGATCCCCTTTATGTCTGCATCTTGTCTTATTGCTGTAGCTAGACATTCTAATACTAGATTGAAGAGAAGTGGATAGAGTGGGCATCCTTGTCTTGTTCCTGAGTTAAGAGGAAATGGCTTTAGTTTTTCACCATTGAGTATAATGCTGGCTGTAGGTTTGTCATATACAACCTTTATTGTATTGAGGAATGGTCCATGGATTCCTACTTTTTCCAAAACCTTCATCATAAAGGGGTGTTGGATCTTGTCAAATGCTTTTTCTGCATCTATTGAGATAACCATGTGGTTCTTATTCTTGCTCCTGTTGATGTGATGAATAATATTAATTGATTTGCATATATTGAACCAGCTTTGCATCCCTGAAATGAATCCTGTTTGATCATGGTGTATGATTTTTTGGATGAATTGTTGAAGTCGATTGGCCAAAATTTTGTTGAGAAGTTTTGCATCAATGTTCATCAAAGAAATGGGTCTATAGTTCTCTTTCTTTGATGAGTCCCTGCCTGGTTTTGGGTTGAGGGTTATGATGGCTTCATAGAATATGTTCGGTAGTGAGCTTTCTCTTTCAATTTCATTGAAGAGTTGGAGGAGTATTGGTGTGAGCTCTGCTTTGAAGGCCTTGTAAAATTCCGCTGTAAAACCATCTGGTCCTGGACTTTTCTTAGCTGGGAGGTCTCTTATTGCTGTTTCTATTTCAATGCTTGATATGGGCCTGTTAAGCTGGTTTAACTCATCTTGGTTTAGTTTTGACATGTCAATATTTGCTAGGAAAAGGTCCATTTCTGTCAAGTTCTCAAACTTATTAGCATAAAGTTTTGAGAATATTCCCTTATAATGTTCTGAATCTTGGTTGTTTCCGTGGTGATGTTTCCATTCTCATCTCTGAGTTTATTAATTTGGGTGTGTTCTCTCCTTTTTCTGATAAGGTTTGCTAAGGGTCTGTCAATGTTTTTAAGTTTTTCGAAGAACCAACTCTTTGTTTTGTTGATTCTTTCTATAGTTTTTTTGGATTCTAATTCATTTAATTCTGATTTAATTTTGATTATTTCTTTCCGTCTACTGGATTGGGGTTTATCTTGCTGCTCTTTTTCAAGGAGGTTTAGATGTGTCATTAAATTGTTAGTTTCAGATCTCTCCAATATGTTGATGTAGGAGCTCAGAGCTCTAAACTTGCCTCTGAGTACTGCCTTTGCTTTGTCCCAGAGGAGCTGGTAATTTGTGTGTTCATTTTTGTTGAATAGCATGAACATTTGAATTTCCTTTCTAATCTCTTCCATGACGCACTCATGATTCAGCAGTGTGTTGTTCAGCCTCCATGTGATACCGGACTTTCTTTGGTGGCTTTTGGTGTTGAGTTCTAATTTTATTCCCTTGTGGTCAGAGAGAATGCAAGGTATAACTTCAATGTTTCTGAATTTAGACAAGTTTGCTTTGTGGCCTAAAATGTGATCTATTTTAGAAAACGTTCCATGTGCTGCTGAGAAGAATGTGTATTCTGATGCTGCTGGGTGAAATGTTCGGTAAATGTCTGTTAAGTCTAGTTGATCTATGCAGCTCTTTAGATCTGCGGTTTCTCTTTTGAGTTTTTGCCGAGTTGATCTATCTAGTGGGGATAGTGGTGTGTTAAAATCCCCAACAATTAATGTCTTTGCATCTATATGGGATTTGAGGGAAAGTAGTGTTTCTTTGATAAATTTGGGTGCTCCATAGTTTGGCGAATAGATATTTAGAATTGTAATATCCTTCTGAAGGAGAGATCCTTTAATTAGTATGTAGCGACCTTCTTTATCTCTTCTCACGAATTTTAATTTGAAATCTATTTTATCTGATATTAGGATTGCAACTCCCACCTGTTTATGAGGGCTGTTTGCTTGGTAGATTTTGTTCCAGCCTTTAACATTGAAAATGTGTTTGTTTTTACGGGCAAGATGTGACTCCTGCAGGCAGCAGATAGAAGGGTCTTGTTTTTTAATCCAACTAGACAGTCTATGTCGCTTAATTGGAGAGTTCAGTCCGTTAACATTAAGAGATAAGACTGAGAGGTATTTGGGAGTTCCTGCCATGTTATCCACCTTCTTGGGGGCTGCGAAAACTGGGTTCTTCCTAAGGTTCTTGGTTTCTCAGTTTGGGTGCAGTTTCTTGGCCTTTGTTGCGTTCTTGTTGGTTTTCTATGTGTAGGACATCTTTAAGAATCTTTTGTAGGGCTGGTTTGGTGGAGATGTATTGTTTCAATTTTTCTTTGCTATGGAAGGTTTTTATTTGGCCTTCAGTTATGAAGGAGAGTTTAGCTGGGTACAGTATTCTTGGTTGATAGTTGTTTGTTTTTAGAACATGGCATACGTCATTCCAGGCTCTTCTTGCTTTGATTGTCTCTGCTGAGAAATCTGAGGTAATTCTAATTGGTTTCCCTTTATAGGTGATTAACCTTTTCTCCTTGACAGATTTAAGGATCTTTTCCTTGGTCTGGGTTGATCCTGTGTGGATTATAATGTGACGGTGGGATGTCCTATTCTGGTCTGGTCTATTTGGGGTTCTAAAAGATTCTTGTATCTGAATAGGCCTATCTTTTTGTATGTTTGGGAAGTTCTCTGCTAGGATCCTGTTAAACAAATTTCCTAGACCATTAACTTCTGTTTCTAGGTGCTCCTCTACACCCATTATCCTTAGATTGGGCCTTCTGATGGTGTCTTCCAGGTGTTGGATAGACCTATCATATTTCTTGGACTTGTCTTGGATGGTTGTATATTCTTTATCTATAATATCTAGGCTGTCTTCAATCCCTGAGATTCGATCTTCTGCATGGTCTAACCTGCTGTCAAGACTCTCTACTTTGTTTTTTATCTCTTTTCCTACTAATTGGTCAGCTTTGATAGCTTCAAGTTCTTTGTTGAAGCTCTGTTTTAGGTCTTGTATGAATTTCTTTACTTCCTTAATTTGGTGTTCAGTGTTTGTTCTCAAATCACTTAGTTTATTGGTTATGGTTTCTTTGGACTCCCATTCCTTCTGTTGGGTTCCATTCAGCATTCGCTTTGTGGTCTTCCTGACTTCCTTCAGCTCTTTGTTAATGGATTCCATGAATGCCTTTAGTGATCTTTGTGTATTCTCTACCTGGTCTCTCAATTCCTGAATTACTCTTTGATTAGCTTCCTCCTGTCTGTGGGATTCCTGCAGTTCTCTTTCTTCCCGTTCGTGGGATTCCTGCAGTTCTCTTTGAGTGTTCTCTGCCTGCTCACGCCATTCCTCCCTTTCTCTTTGAGTATTCTCAAGTTGTTCACACAAATCCTGTATCAGTTTTTGAGTAGCTTCCTCACGCTTATGATATTCCTGTATATACTTCTGGGATGCCTCCTCTCTCTCCCTATCACGCTCATACAGAGTCCTTTGTACATTGTCAAACTTCTCATTTATCATGTTTGCTAGTAGTGTTTGTAGAGCTATTTGGGAACTCTCCTCTGGATTATTCTTTATCTGTTCTAATCCCTGATTATGAAGATTGGGAATTGAGATACCCGAATTTGCCATTTTTCTTGTGTTTTTCCATCTCACTCTGCCCATTTGAGATGAAGATAGCAACAGTTTTGTGCTAGAACACTATCTTAAGGCAACCATCAACCAAAGTTTGCGTTTGTACAGTGAATAGTCTACATATACAATCTATTTCAACAGATACATCTATTCAACATCAAACAACTATATGTTAAAGTACTTCGAACCGCTGAAAAGAATTTGGAAAACCAGAAATTATTAGGATTAGGGAGAGATGTGGGTAAAAAAATAGGAATAGATTGGTGTGGGGAGGCAAAGGGAGAGTTAACTATGTCCTAATCACAATGCAGGAAATGGGTTGGGTAGGATGCAAGTAGAGAGAGAGAGAAAAAGAAGAGACGGAAAGGGGAATGAAAAGAGACCAGAAAAAAATAGAAACGTGAAAATTAATGTATTTAGAGAGGAATGTGAATATGTTGAGAGAAGGGGAGGGACATAGAGGAGATGTGAAAAACTTTAAGGATGGGAAAGGGAGAAGAAAAGATCAGAAGTTAAGTAGAGTTAGACAAAAAACAAAAAGATAATTAAGAAAGAAAGAAAAAGAGAAAGAAGACAAGAAAAGAAAGGAAAACGCTCATTCACATATTCTTAAAATAAAAATTATAAGATGAGAAAAAAAAGTTACTGGAAAACAATTATTTTTTCAGAAGAGGCAAAAATTAAAGATTAGTAAAAGTTTTAGAAGGGAAAAAATTTATACATACATATATCTATATATATATAACAAAAAACAAACATAAAAAGAAAAGAAGAAGAAAAAAGAAAGAAAAAAAAAGAAAAAAAAAGAAAAAAAAAGAAAAAAAAGTCTTTTGAATTTTTTTTGGGGGGGGAGGGGTGGGAAGAATCCTGTATCTCCCTTTTGTCTGTAACCAGTTTCTTGTTGGAGTCTCTGGTCAGCTTGAGGTCCTGTGGCTTGATTGGTTTCTTAAGTCGGTTTGTTGGAAGAGGCAGAATAATGCTCTGCTTTACCCAAGATTTTGAGATCCCCCTCCCAGGTTAGTTTTCTGGGATGGTGATCTGCTTTGAGAATCACAAAAGAGGGGGATGTGGTGATGAGGCTAGGTTCTGGGTAGAGTTGAGGCCTTTCAACAAACAGTAGCTTTTCCCTGGGGCTATTTTGTGATAAAGCTCACAGCGCCCAGCCTGGAGCCATTCTCAGGGTTTCTGTTTTTCAATTGATTGTGGTGGCTGCTAGAGGGAGGGGCAGCCTCTGGCTCTGGTTACCCAGTGAGGCAAGCCACTCCAATGGCTGGCGCCTGAGCTGGGTGACTTTTCCCTGGATGGAGCTGAGTCTGGCAGGTCACTTCGCCGTTAAGTTCTTGTGACCTGCTAAATGACTCCTTTTATTCCAAGGCCTGAGTTGGAGGTAGCAGCTCCTCCGAGCTTTGTAGGTACCCAAGATGGAGGTGCTGGGGGGGGAGGGGTGGCCTTCCCTCCTCTGCTCCCTGAGAAGGAGTGAGGACGTCGGGCTTGTACTCACACTGAGTCTTGGATCCTGGGTCGTCTCTGGTCTGCAAACAGCAGGATGAAGATGTCCGCTCCTTGTTGGTTCTTGTTGGTGTTGAGTAGAATCTGCTCGTCCGCTGCGTCTGGCTCCTTCGTCCCGGACTCTCTGTGTCTCAGGTATGACCCCGCGGCGGTGGTCGCCGCCGTGACCCTGCCGCCGCAGCGGCAGCTGATGTGTTTCCTTGGCTTCCCCTCTCTTGACTAACTCTCTGTCCTGTGATGGCACACTTGGTGTGATTCTCTGGCTTGGGACTGTTCACTGGAACTCTAAAACTGCTTTCTATGCAAGAGCTTGTTCAGATTCCAGCTTCTCCTCCGCCATCTTCCCGGAACTCTACTCTATTGTCATGTCTCTCATTCCCACATTAGAAAAGTACATAGAAGGTTCTCAGTAAATTATGTGTATAATCATGAAAAAAATGTATTGAAAGAATATGGGCCCAGTGTGGTTTTAGCTTATTGAGACCTGTAGGGGGTAGTGTGTTTTTGAGGCCTTGCAAAACGTTGTGATGGAGATGAAAGGAGGGATGTGCTTATTCTTGAAAAATTGTCTGGAGGATTGCTCCCAGAAAGATAGTGACGAATTCTTCCAAAAGATATAGCAAAATCACTTCCACAACCATGTTCACTGCTGCACTATTTACCGTAGCCATGTTATGAAAACAGCCCAGATGTCTTACGGTAGAAGGATGTTTGGAGAAAGTGGGGCACATATACACAGTTGGATTGCACCCATCCATTATGAAGACTGTTACATAATTTGCAAAGAAATAGATAGATCTAAAAATATGTTAAGTGAACTAAGTCAGAGCCAGACACACAGAGGACCCATGTTCGGTCGCGTATTTGGAACATAGGATTTTATGCAAGTTTACACAACAGTATTAACCAAAGCATGCTCTTTGCAGATGAGTATTTAAAAGGTGTAATTTCTTATAAATTTGAACTTTTATTCCAACAAAATGAATACCAAGAAACTATCATTTGGAAGATATGAGCGGAAGTCAAAGGGAAGGAATAAAGAGAGTTTTGGATGAAGAGAGGGAAGGTATAATATTCAATGCAGAAACTAGAAGAAATGAAAGTGGGGTGAGGTTTGGAAGGGTATTGGAAAGTTATGTAAAGATCCATTGTACTTATAAACTGATTTGTTGAATGGAAATTCCTTCATACAACTATTTAATAAAAATATAATTAAAAACAATGGAGACGGGGCTGGGAAAGTGGCTCAGTGGTAGAGAACTTGCCTTGCAGGCCTGAGGCCCTGGGTTCGATTCCTCAGCACCACATAAGCAAAAATAAAAAGCCATAAATGGCGCTGTGTTTCAAGTGGTAGAGAGCTAGCCTTGAGCTGAACAGCTGAAGGACATCACCCATGCCCAGTGTTCAGGCTCCACGACTGGACCCCCCCCCAAAAAAAACAATGGAGACATCTGAACCTTAAACTGTGTTCTCTTAGATCATGAATCAAAATAATAGTTTCCTTCTCAGAAATTTTCTTTGTAGTTATTTTCCTCAAAATGACAGAAAAGTGACCAACAAAATGAATGTCAATACATCACATTGCATATCCTAAAGAGAAACAATATAAAAATCACAGTAAAAATGTTAGAATTCATCACATGATTAAATAACAGGTAGAAAGGATCAAATGCTGATTGTTTTTCCAAGTACGTTACCTATGGTATCTAATTTAATCCTCACAATAATCCCATAAAGTAGAACTACTTCTATTTCTAATTCTCAGATGATGATATTGAGGTCTTCAGAGTTGGAATTACTAGTACAACATTTCACAAATGGTAAATCTTAGCCTGCGGCCCATTCCCACCGTATCAAATAACTTCATTCTATTTTGTGACTAAAATACCAGCACTTAGTTCACTAATTCTAGGAAAATTTCCCAGAATTATTGTCCACACTCTAATAATATTTCACTTTATCTTTGTTAGAAAATAGGAAACTAAGCGGGATGTCGGTGGCTATACCTGTAATCTTAGCTACTCAGGAGGCTGAGATCTGAGGAACGCTGTTCAAAGCCAGCCCAGTCAGGAAAGTCCGAGAGATTCTTATCTATAATAAACCGCTAATAAACCAGAAGTGGCACTGTAGCTCAAGCGGTACAGTGCTTGACTTGAGCGGAAGAGTGCAGGGACAGTACCCAAGCCCAGAGTTCAAGTGCCAAGACCAACTAAAAAAAAAAAGGAAATAGGTAACTGCAATATGAAAACTCCAAGTTCATAATCAATTTATACCTCCCTGGTTAAAGGAACTGCTAAACTATAACATTCTTGATTTCTAGCTCAAAATTGTAGAAATTATATTCTATCCCATGACAACACTGCATCACAGTCATACTGAAAGAATAATCTCCCCAATTCCTGATGGAAACAGATTGCAGGTCTTATAGACCAATCATTTCCACATTGTAGCTCACATAAGTTGTTTACCATTAGAGGTATCTTGATTGCTTTTTATACCCAACATTTTGAGAGAAATGTATTACTTTAAAATGTTATTAAAGCAAGACTGATATAAAAATCACCTTTGACCCCAGATAAATATTTACCTTTCATATACCCAAAAATGCAGTCTTACCTATCATTAATGTTAGGAACGAGAGGTTAAAAATCATGGACACCTAGACCTAAGCATGAATTAAAGACTCTCCAACTTGTGAATACAATTGGTTTAAAAAGACATGAATACTACTGCATGTTTTTCAAAATTTCTTGTGATATTGAAGATTCAATGATAAAATATTAACACTTGAAAATAACTCATTTTCTTGGGAGTAGAACAGAAAACACAAGATTAATCCATCATTTTCAAATACCTTTATTTTTCTACAAATTCACTCTTATAATTATCAAGATTATAAAACTAACTGAAGTACAGAGCCACAAAGGAAATAATTTAACTGCATCATCTACATTCAAAAAACTGTTACTGGGGCTGGGAAGGTGGCTCAGTGGTAGAGTGCTTGCCTTGCATGCATGAGGCCCTAGGTTCTATTCCTCAGCACCACATAAGCAAAAAGGAAAAAGCCGGAAGTGGTGCTGTGGCTCAAGCTGTAGAGCACTAGCCTTGAGCTGAAGAGCTGAGGGACAGTGCCCAGGCCCAGAGTTCAAGGCCCCACGACCGGACCCCCAAAAAAGAAAAAAAAAACTGTTACTAGAAAACAAAGTTATTCTAATAATTAGCTTACCAAATTCACTTATATCCTTTTATTCTATTTCATAATATTTCATAATATTCTATTGCATAAAAAGCCTATATACCCACTTACATCTTCAGATCTTAATATTTATTTCAGAAATGTCTATAGCTCTATAGTCAATGAACTGAAATAATACTAAAAATATTTAAAGGCTTTTCAGAAATTGCAAGACGCTCTCGGGGTTGTTATTTATATTGGAAAAGATATTCAAAAAGCCTTATTTGTTAAAGTTGTGATAGTTACTTTCACAAAAGAGCCATTAGTGAGGATCCCATTGCATGTACAAAAGAACTTCAAATGCATCCATAATCTGGAGGTGACACATGCTTTTTGTTTGTTTGTTTTGAAAGGTATATCTAGCAAGCATATCCACAATACTGGTTTTCAGTCAATATGATGGGATATTCAAACCTAATAAATACAGGGTTGATTATCTTAGTGAGAATAGATATAATGTTACAAAGAAAGTTATTTTCAACAGAAATCCAGAAAGAGTTTATTCACCTTCTGTTTCACGGGAATAACCAGAGAGTAATACCTGTTTGGTCAAGTCAGTCAAACTCACTCCAAGAGTATATCTTAAAAGTATAACCAATTTAAGAGGTCAAATACATATTTTGTACTGACAGTCATCTTACAGCAATAACTTACTACCTAATTATATCTGTATCTTCTTACCTAACATATAATAAGAGCTGAAAGTGGTCTCTTTTATCTAACTTAATGTTGTATATGCTTTGATTATGATGATGTTATTATTTGACAAATAAAATGTACAGAAGGGTGGCTCCACAGAAATGACATGACAGAACACTGATAAATAAAAACATTGCAACACATTTAGCTCTTTTGAGCCTCACCTTGTCCACACTGGCAAGCAACATTGCAACAGCACACGCACACATATACACATACACACATGTGTGCACATGTACACACATATACTTGCATGCTAAATTCAGGGTTTAGTACAAAAAAGTACAAATAAAATTTTAGTGATTAGGACAAATGTTAATTTGCCTTATTACAAAATAATACACAATCCAGTCACCATGGGTGTCACATTTTACTTGCCTCGCCACATGTGACCACTTAATTTATTTTAATTAATTAATGAATTCATTTGTTTGGTGCTAATACTAGGCTTGAACTCATGGCCTGGCTCTGTCCCAGAATTTGTTGTTTTTTTGTTGTAGTTTTCTCAAGCCTAGAATTTTACTGCTTGTCCCACAGCTCCATTTCTAGCTTTTGCTGGTTACTTTCAAATCAGAATTTAATGGACTTTTTTTTTGCTTGGTTTGGTTTCAAACCACAATCCTCAAATTTCATCTTTCTGATTAGCTAGGATAAACACATGAGCCACAAGTGTGGCTTCTAGTTTTTCCTCTATAGCTATCTAATACACATATTAGATAGTAATTTAAAACTTAGAGTATAGAAGCAAGTTGTACAGTGATGATATTGTCTTGTCAGAAATTTAAGCTAGTAAATTTCTTCTTAAAACCATAAACAAAAATACCATGGTATAATATAAGAGAACTCACTATTGAACATATGAGCTTTAAGAGCTTTCTAATAGATCCATTATTTGTTACCCAACATTAGAAAAACTATATAATGCAGTAGTAAAATAGAAGTCCTTTGTAGGAATACTTAATTACCTTGTTTTTAAAGATACTTGTTTTCATCCAAAAAAGTAGGCCTGTCTATTGTCTTCATGTGATTTTGATGATTGAAGGTGCTTAATGAGAAGTCAAAGTGTATTACTAATCCTTTGCTATCAATTAAATCTCACCTTTTCTTCTTGGAACTTATAATTATTAAAGAAATAGTTCAGAATCAGCAAGCAATAGTTCAGATTCACACTTCCAGTGCAAGTGGATCACCAGTAATTAATCCTTGATACCATTTTCCACAAAGTTTTGTCACAGATACAATCGGTCTGCCTTCTCTAGCTGCTTTCCTAGCCTGGACCTATTCCTTCACTCTACAGGAAAAGTGTGATTCAACTGATTTCAGTCAGATCTGTTACTAGAATTATCAAGGATTTAGATTTTTGTCTATAATTTGGTCAAAGCTATGTCTCTTTATGTAGGCTAATAAAAATGTATTTACTAATTTCAAGTAAATTCATAAATTCCATTTCCACCTCTTTTAAAAAATAAAATTGTTTGCTCTATAAATTGATCAGAGGCATGGATTTTTGGCTAGCTAGGTCATTGTACATCTGTCTCTCTCTTCCTCTTTCCCTTTCATGGTTCTCATAGATAATGTGACTGCTCCATAATTATCCTAATTTATTTTGCTTTTATATTTTTGGTTGCCATTTCTGCTCTGCCATTTCCCAAATCATTTACATAGAAGGCATTATTTCATATTTTCTCATTCCTATAATAAGCTGCACATGAAGACACCACTGGTCCCATTTTCAGTCTGTACCTTTGAATATGGAGGAAAACCTTTCCTTTGCTCTCTATGAATTCCCTACTCTCCAGTTAGAATAATTTCCAATAGTAAAATTGGAAAAAGAGAAAGAAAATCATGGTGAAATAACAGATGTAGAAAATTCACTGGATTTTTCTGACCAGTTCAACCAATGTGAACTATTCGGGAATACATGTGCACCCCATTCCCACTGGTACTCACTGTCTCTGGTTAGGCAATTCTGATGAAGACAAGGAACAAGATGAAAAAGTGAGGAATGATATCATTTGCAAAAAAATGGAGAAGTATTAAAGCAAATTTTTGTTTGGGCTGCTGAAAATAATTGGCTTACTACAGTGCAGACACTGCTTTCCTAAAAGGCCACTCATGTGAATACTAGGGATGATGATGAGTATACCTCTCTTCATCGGGAAGCCTCCAGTGGGCACTTAGACATGGTCCATGAGTTGGTGGCTCAAGGCATATATTCATGCAATTACTGTGAATGGCTAGACACCCCTGCACAGTGCTTATATGTTGAATAATACCAGAGTGGCTGCTTCCTTAGTTCACATTGAGGCAGATACCAATTCCCAAACTAAAGTCCTCTTGACTCCCTTGCATCTTGCTGCTTGGAATAGAAATATCAAAGATATGCTGGATTGCCTTCTATTGAAGCATTATATCAAACCAGGTCTGAAGAACAACTTGGAAGAAACTGCATTTAATATTGCCAAAAGGATAAATAAGTATCACTACCTCTTTTAAATTGTGGAAGGCTGTAAAAATTGTTCTCCTAACTCATAATGGTTTGGTTAAGATTCTTAAATTTCAAAAATGCCAATCCATCTTTGTGTCTGTACAAAATATTTTCACAATACAAAGCAACAGCAATATCTTACTTTAAAAATTCATGGATTCCATAGTATTCTTCAAGTGAATTGCCTGACTTTGATGTCAAAATGTATTCAAGAGTTTTTTGTATACATCTATAATGATTTCTGCAGGGTTTGTGATTTTTAAACCAGAAATCACTTTAACTTATCTGTTGAAATGAGTAGTACAGAAACTAAAAATATTTCTGGTGCTTGTATGAAAAAAGTATATTTTAAAATACTCTGTATTTTGTTTGTATAATGTCCATAATCTATTTAATTCTCTCCTAGATATAATACTTTGAATTATACATTGTTTTATAATATATAGGTTCGTTAATAAATGTGTTATTTCAGATAGCATTCCATATAGAAAAAGTTTAAGATTCCTTTTTTTCCCTAGGTCCTTATATTATTTTATTTCTTTGGGATAAAATGACAATGTTATCCAATTTCAAATGTTTTGTAAAGATTATGCTATGTAAAGGCCATTCTAAGGTGAGGATTTAACACACTGATGTCAAACTAACTTTCAGTTCAATGAATTACATATATTGTTATATTTGCCTTTTTAAATTTTTTATTGTGAAAATACTGTACAGAGGGGTTACAATTACATGGGCAAGATAATGAGTACATTTTTTATCAAGCATTGTAGCCTCCTCCTGTATTTACCCTTCCCATCCATTCCCATCCTTCCCCTGCTTCCCCACTCAATCCTCCCTGCTACCCCTCCACCCGCACAAAGTTGTAAAGTTCATTTTTCGACATAACGACTTGTATTTTTGTAATCAATTTTTAATAACTGTTTTTCATTTCTTGCATCTCAAGAATGAAAAATATGGAATATTTCACAAATTTTAATATCATCCTTGTGCAAGTGCCATGTTAATCTCTATATTGTAGTAATTTGGGTAAACGTCCTGCTGAAGCATGTAGTATCCTGTAAATTTAAGTAGTTATTGAAGCAATCTTTATACAGGCATATATCCTTGGTTGACTGTTTGTAACTAGGAACCCTTATTGTTCCTAAAAATGTTATTGATCTCACTTCTCTAAAATTCTGTGTATATTGGGAAAAGCTAATATTGTTTGGTCGATTGCTCACATTTGCAATTTTTTTGTCAATGACTATTGTAAGTCTTTTTCATTTTAAATTTGATCATACTTTAAAGCCTTTATAGCTAGGTCCAAAGGTGATTGTTTTTCAAGTACTTATTTATAAACTGAGTTAGCTTTGTGGAGGTAATGGATTCAAAGTAAGCCTTGCTTAAGAGCTACTTCTAAACTTCTGCAGCTTAAAAATTCCTAAATGATGTCTTACTGGTATAAATGTCTACCTGACCCTTTACTCTTCTTCCCTGTAGCAACAGACCAACCAGAATATCTTACCCTGACAGCATAGATTTTCTTATTGGAACAAAACTAATATTAGTTAAAAGGGATCATAGAGAGATAAACAGTTAAGACAGAATCATTTAGGCTAGAAGGTATTTTATCAAAATATAATTGTTTTTTATACCTAACATTTCAATAGTAGCTAAAGCCAAGAAGGTGAAAAAAAATTTCACATGCATGATTACCAAATGTCCTGGCCAATCTACCATCCATCCAGGCAGGAATTTACACTACTGCCTTTCTTTCATCAAATATTTTCATAGTTACAAGAGAAGTCTATATGTTTCTCCTCGATATTAGGCCTTAAATTGGTAATGTTTTAATCACAGTGTTTCCTCTTGTCTCTAGGCTGTAAATCTCCAAATGGTAAAGTTTTAAGTCCAACTCTACCAAACACTGAGGTAAAAATAATGGAATAATATTTTAAAACACAGTTGCCTTTGATACCCTAACCACAACAGAACATTGCAAAACATGTGCCTTTTTTCTTATATTTTATAGTTATATATTTTATATTTATACGTGCTGATATTTTTTCACACAGTGAAACTTACTAGAATTAATTGATAATTTGACAAATAAATAGATATTTATTACAATAAATAGATTTGAATATAAATAATAAAGTTTAGAATGTACATTAGAATATATAAAGTATCAATGCAATGTCTTTGGTATAAACATGTGATATGTTCTAAGTATTCTTGGTCTTCTGAATTCACATTGTAAAAAAAAAACAATTTTTTTCCTCTAATCTATAAGGGATTTTACTCTGCTGCTCTGTTTATTGTTTTAACTCATTGGTTGCAAAATGTTTTTCTCTATATTTCTGAAGCATTTCTACTTATTGTACCCAAATTTTGCTGATATGATATCTAAAAGGTGTTATTCTTCTGCAGGACCAACGGGTCCTAGGATCCCAGGTCTTAGTTATCCTCTTCATCTGATAACAAGGGGAAGATTTCTCACCTAGGCTCATGAAACATGACAACAGAAATTAATTGAAAATCCATCTCAATTCCTTATGACACCGGAATTAGTGGTAAGCAATTGTGTAATGCAATGCAACTTAAAATGAAAGATGAGATCACAAAATCTGAGAGAAAGTACAGTAATTCAAACTTTCAGTTAACAAATGACCAGCCCATATGAGTGACCAAGATCACAAATGTCACAAAATTAATTTTAATACCCCTCTTCTAATGATTACTCCAAGATTTCAGTCCAGCATAAGTAGGCAAAAAAAAATAGTTCCTAGAACGATAGATCCATAATTGGTCTACCAAGGCTAGGAAAACTTGACTTACAGGTCAAATATAATTCACAAAAACATTAATTGAGAAGATCGTTAATACTTCAAAATACTGGTACTTCAGTAAAACTTGTTTCTGTAGAATAAAAATGTTATCATTCTCAAACCAATGATAACCTACACTTAATCTCCTGAAAACAGATTCTTTTTCAAATAATCTCTTAAAAATCACATTCACCAAAATAACATTTGACAAGTAGACAATATTGACATTACAAATTTTTCAAGTTTAGGGTGCAAGTTACAATAGAGTTGTTTTATTTACCCAGCACTAATGCCAAACAGGTTCAACCATTCATTAAAGTGTAGAAATAGTACCACCCACCATTTGTGTTGTTCAGTAGGTGCCTTACAGAAATGTGTCAAATAGAAAAACCTCCCATAATTCAAACCCAAACACTAGCTAATAAAGTAAGTTTAATCACTTACTAAGGTACATTTTAAAAAGTCACAAATAGTTGCTTTATCATATGTTGTTTTATGTTTTACCTATCAGTTTAACATAGTAAGAAATATGACTTAAAGTCATGAATATGGGTACTCATCAGAGATGTGACAAACATAAAATCTGTCTTCTATTTCTACCATATTTCTGTATAGTAGTAAATCGTAGTCTTCTTCTTTTTCCAAAACTTATAGGTAGTAGAAAATATTATCCCATGTAAAATAAAATAATCACAAACCTTTTTCAAAGCCGTTTATAAAATTTGGTAGTTAGGAATATATTCTAAGCCATTTTTAAACTTTCTTGTTGACTAAAGATTAATCTTACAAATGGATGAGAATAAAATCATGTCTAGGTGCTTCACGTCTCCAGTCTTGCAAATTGTTATTGCAGATGAATGAATTATGGAAATATAAGCTGACATCAGTTCAAGTGTACGAAGGATTGAAACTCCATGGATAGTATATAAACCTTTCAAAATATTAACAGTTTAACAGAATGACTATCAGGAAGTTGAAACCAGAGAGGAATAATAGTAAAGACAGAATGAATGAAAAATGGAACAAGGGGCAAGTACAGCTAGAATACTCAATGTACACATGTGATAAAGGAAGTGATAAATCTGAAATACATCTTGGAGAAGGGGTTGGTTGAGAATGATAGAAGGAGTCACTCTTATCCAGGAGCATTGGACAATTAGATGGACATATTTATTGTAATACACTTGCACAACCTTTTGAAATTTAATTAAAAAACACAACAAAAAACAAAAACACACAAAAATCATAACCAAACAGCAATCTCTAGAGAGGATATATATGACCTCTCAAAATTTTAAATAGTTCATGAAGGGTAGTCTTGGGAATAGCAAACAAAGCTGTTCAAAGAGGGCAGTTTGGGGTAGCAGAGAATTTTGAACAGATTTAAGTAGATTATCTAAGGTTGTGAATCACCTACATCTGCTGCAAATATTTTCTTCTGTGAGTTCTCTTTGTCTGCAATGGATACTCCAGTCCTCAGCCACACTTGATAGCTTGTGAAGATAGAATGGAAGAAACAAGATCAAGTATCCATTACTCCACTGGAGACAGAAGAGTCCTCTATGTTTTCTCTCGTCTCTCTTCACTACTCTTTCTTCATACTTTTAAGTCAAGTGATTTTGAATTATATCTTTCATTCTTTGCTCTGGCAAAGTAATTAGCCAAACTAATTTCCTAAATATTATTTGCCATTTTTTTCTACCATGCTGTTTACTTGTCCAAGGGAGTCCATTAAGCTTCACCCTTGCATTTGGTTGCCACGAAAATCCAACATCTATGTTAATGAGGACAAACTCTAATGTAAAACTTTGTCTCCAAAAAACCGATCCAAGAAGCTGTGATCACAAATATTTAGCTATACTTTTTTTCTTTTACCTTGAAAATCTTCTTGTGTCTAAAGTTCCACAAAAATAAATACTCCACTACTTTTTGGTTCAATCACTTCTAACCTCAAAGATATATTTTGCTAACAAGATGCTTAGAGGAAACCGAAGTATACTCCACTTTTATGTTCTCTCTTAAGACTCTCCTTAGATACCATATCAGGATGAGTGAAGTTATTCTTTGCAAAATTATTTCAATAGATTATTTTTTCTTAGTCTTGCATTTGCTCAGCAAGATGTATGGAATAGAATAGAGTTAAATCATCCATACCTTGGGTAACAGTGTCTATTACAAAGGACAATGCTTCTATGTCCTAATTCTATGTCCTCCTCTTAGCTCTTCCCTGATTTCCAATTAAGCACAGCTTCTTGACTTCAAGTCCAGTGAAGCTGAAAGACTATAAGATCTCCTCCCCACCCCACCCCGCTACATCTTCATGGTTTCTCTTTTAAAACTCTTTTAAGTTGCCTCATTTGGACGTAGAATTTATTTTCCTGTCCTCATTCAAACTGTTCTACATTGTAGTGAGCCAAATAGGCTCTGTAAAATCACTTTAGGTAGCAAAAATATTAAGACAATCTATATCAAAATTTTTGGCCTCCCTCCACTGCTGAAGTCAGTATGCTTAGATAGGGCTTCTAAGAACATTGTTTTCTTACCCTTTCAATTTTTTCAATTCTTTTCTGATCCCAAACTTTTTGGCTTATGTAATAAGAGAAGTCTTCACTACCTCATGTTAATAAGGATATTATTTTTTGTGAGCTACTTAGAAATGTGTAATCATTGGCGTAACCAATCAGATTTTTTCCGTGTTTCAGTGCTTCACGTGCAAAGACATTGTGGAAAGTGTTACAAACAGAAAAGTGTGAACCCAATACCTTCTTTCATTTTGAAGGGCCCTTTCTCCCTAAATATTTTGACCCAAATTATCTTTTTCAAAGAATAATTTGGGTAATTAAAGGTCAATTCACAAAATTTGATGTCTCAGTTTTCTTAAGAACTTTGAATTTCACACAGTGAGAGTATATTTCCTGGGTAAGGACAATTCTCAAGGGAACCTACAGGATTTACAGTAAGGTTTCTGAAGTTTGTTTAGTGTGAAAATGAGCTATCTTTACCCACATTGCTCCCTCTCAACTAGTCCTCCATAGCTTTCTTTGCATGAAAGCCTATTTTCCCAGGCAATTTTCTTAATAGGCTAATTTGTTAAAAATTTGAACAATTAAAATATACCTGTCATAATTTTTAAACTCTTTTGAAATTGCTTTATCAGAATCACGTTTTCCCCAATCCTAATTCAACCTTTTCCATCAAAAACAGTAACATGTTGTTTATTTGATATAGTGTCCATGCAACTATTATTTTCTGGTGGCTTTATGTGTATATATGAACATATAAGCTGATGCTGAGCAAAATGAACTCCAAGATATGGAAACAGAGATTTTTTTGCAGTTGTTTTTAATGTACTATGTGATTTCTATTTTCTTTGGGTTTTCCACCTATGGTTTGGCTTCGGGTGTATTTGATTTTGTGCCCTGTGTATTGTGTATACATTTACCTTAATTAGGGAAGGGAAGAGGAACAACAAAATGGCAAGACAAAGGACAAAGGGCAAGCCAATGCAATAACAATACTCACAAGACAATATGTTGGAAATGTATATTAAAACTTGTGAGGAGTATTGAGGTGAAAGAAAACTGTAAGAAAAATGAAAGAGGGGGTAAAAAGTTTGAAAAGTTATGTTTTCACTACCTTACAATTACTGTAAACCATTGTTCACCAATTTGACAATAAAATAAAATTAAAAAATAAGCTACATAAAAAATAATTTCACTGTATTGTTATAGTAAATATTATTTTATGTATTAACTTTTTAAAAATCAATATTATTTGGCATCTAATTTGAATTGATTACTCCTTTTTTATCAGAGAGTCATCAACTTGAATGTTATACAACTAGACAATATTTTCACAATAAACTTGACAATATTTTGAAAAAAGGAAAAATTTAGTACTTTCTCATACTAAAACTGAATGTAGTTTAATTCTATGGAAACCCATAACTTTTAAAAGTAAATGAGTTGTTAAGAGGACAGAATATATGTGTTCCTCAAAATTCCTATGATTAATAACTACTCATTTTCAAATTCGGAACATTCCATACCTGAGCGATTCAAAACAGTACCTGTTTGCATGTTATGTAATTTTGCAATAGATGCAGTTTCCAATGGAGTGTTACAGATTGAGAAGTCAACAGAAAAATAGCCACATTCTGGTAGAGGATAAAATTATGAAGCATCTGTAATTAATTCTTCAAGAGTAAGCAAATTTTATCAGAGAAAGCTATAATTTCTATGAATCCAAAGATTTATGCCATAAAGTCATCCTAGTCCAATAATTTCCAACTTGTAAAGTGCACCTTAATATTCCCTTAATTCACATCATGAATAGCTTATCTCTATTGTGAAAAAAATACTACACCTCTGATAATGTGATTCTCTCCTTCTTCTGGAAAGAATACTACAATTAACTGGGTTGCATCACTTTTCCCCCAGTAAGATTCTTGAGATCAGAACACTTGCAAATGTTATTTATATTTATACTTTTTTAAACTATCACAGATATTTAGGATGCTAAGGTCAGAAGATTATGGTTCAAATATCCAATAAACTCAGAAAATGTCAGACACAAGTGGCACTGAGATTGAAGTGGTAGCACACGAGCCTTGAGCATAAACAGGCTCAGAGACAGTTCCCAGGCCCAGATTTCAAGCCCTAGGACAAACCAATAAAACAAAAACAAACCCCAAATGTAGCATTTTTCTCATTGTATACAGAGGCACGTAATTAAGGAAATTGTTTCCTGTGTTACATATAGGTAGAAGAAAGAAGATGTCACACAATTATTCTCTTCATACAATGTTATACAAAACCCTCAAAAATTGCAATTTTTCTATAGTTATAAATTAATATCGATTTGTTGGCAACTCTGTCTAGATTATTTACATTATCATTTTATACATGAATTGTTGGAATTTTCTATTAACTAAGATCTAATTATAACTCTCTTGAAAGCATATTCTAGGCAAATAGAATGCCAGAATCATTTGTGAATTTGTCAATTAAACCCTCTACTCAAAAAAATTTTGTAGTATCCTATAAAATATGAAATTAGAAGCAAAACTAAAATAGTTATGTTAACTCTAAATTCTAAGTTAGCAAGATCTACAAAGTCCTGCTTTAGATGAACTTTGAAATTCCTCTAGGCTTAAGATTTTGTAATCCTTCCTCATTTCTTTGGAATCCAACAGAATGATGCTTACTTACTTTTTCAAATTTTGGCTGGGAATCATGAGCCATTTTGAATCTAGGAATGTTCTGTAATGAAGAGAGCATTTAAAACAAAACTGAAGATTATATACGAGTTGCATTTCAATAGGAAACTTGACTTCTCAAAACATAATAACAAAATTAGCCCAAACTTCCAACTGTGTATTCCTTTCTTGTTGTTTGGTTTGTTTTATTAGACAAAATTATACTACCTGGTCCAGGAAATGTATCACTATTTAATTCCACTCTCTAATCTCCTGCCTTAGTCTGAGTGCTAGAATTCCAGGTTTGTATCACATTGCCCTGCCATGTTTGTTGGTTTATTTAATCTAGACATAGACTAGCAATTCTGAACTTCTCCAATGATATTATCCACTAGACAGACTGCTCAGAGTGTTTATGTACTATTTTAGAAGATCTTCTAACATTTGACACAGGATATGATCATTTTCAGATGCACCTGCTGGGATCTCTGATTCATTCGGTCCCTTTAATCGTAATTACTTGACTCTCTTACTATCTCTCGTCCCTACCTATGTAATAGTCTCAAACTTTTTTGAAGAAAGTTCATGAGGACTTTCTAATATTAAAATTCATCTCTTAATTCTTACTCAGGACATATTTTCTATTGCTATTTTAAAACTTTTCTACATATTCTAAGAGTTGTTTCATTTGTGTATTTGTGTGTACACATATAAGTGCCTCTGTGTGTATGTGTATGTTTGTATGTATGTATGCAAAAGCCTCAAGCTCTTATTCATCAATCTTGCTCATGCCTGGTATTCCATCACCTGAGACATTCTTCCAATTCAGGTTTTGGCTGGTAGTGTGGCAAAGACTGTTCTGCCCAGGCTGCATGCAAACTGAAATTCCCAGACTGCTTTACATTCTTAGGTTTTATATCTCCAGAAGTATCAACTTTTAAACTACGAACATTTTTGTGAGTGAAAAGTCTAAGTTGTAGCCCACATTTTTAACTCAAAAATTCATATAAAGATAGATGAACATACACATTGCATATGCTGAGTGTACACTGTTAGAAATGTGATCTTAAGCTGCGTGGTGGAGAGATCTGGGGATTGGAGTTCAAAGCCAGCCCAGCTAGGAAAGTCCCAGAGACTTTTTTCTCCAATTAACTACAAGAAAACTGGAAGTGGCACTGTGGCTCAAGTGGTAGAGCAGTAGCCTTGAGCTGAATAGCAGAGGGACAGTGCCCAGGCCCAAAGATCAAGTGCCAAGACCAACAACAACAACAAAATGCAAGTAAAGGAAAGAAAAAGAAATGTGATCTTAGCCACTTGTTCATTGCCAGTATAATCCCTGCTCTCTGGAGATGGACTTGTTTTTCCAGTTAAGTCCATGCCCTTATATCTGACTTTCATTGGAACCAGAATTATTCTTCCATTCTATTTTTAAAAATTTTGCGATTAGGAAACGTGATTGAGAAAGGGAAAGGCCTCATACTTCATATTCCACTTAGGAACACTCCCATAAATCTACATACTGGACTTGGCTTTATTGTTTCGATGTTGTCTTATTTGTAGTCTTCTATATTGTATTGAACCCTTATACTTAAACACAGAACTTCTCTTTCTCCTATTGTTGCAAATGTTTCTCTTACTGTTAATTCATGTGCACTAGGGAAATAACACCCAGCAAATACACTCACAAAAAGAATGATCTGAGGACTTTCTTCCCATTTAAAATTTGGCTTAATTTGCAGAGCAATTATGAAGTTTGAACTAAATGTACTCATGGATAACATATTTATAAGCAATATAAATTTTATATTTTCTCTTTTACTAAGTTTTCTCTGAAACACCTATTACCTCATGTCCAAAAATGTCCTTGTGTTGTGTTATTTCAATGAAGACAGAAAACATTCATTAGACCTCAAGAAGCACCAATGATTGTTACTGGACTTTGTGGAAACTGATCCCAGGAGAGGAATTGAACACAGAGAAATGATAAAGTTCAAATTAACTTGTGCTTTCCTTTTTACTGTACAAGAAAAGAATCCCAAGGATTGAAGGAAACTCTGTCCTTTACTTTTTCCAGTGTGTTTTTTATTCATATAAACTTGTCTGTAAACTTCTAGTTGAGAGTATTACAAAAGATAATAATGTGCCATGTGAAGGCCAGCATAGAATAAAAGGAATTAACGTTGTTGTTTTTTTTAGTTAGTTTATTTGTTTTTGCCAATTGTGGGGCCTAAAGTCTGGGCCTGGGCGCTCTCCCTCAGATCTTCATCTCAAGGATAGTGCTCTACCACTTGAACCACAGTGCCATTTTTGACTTTTTCTGTTTATGTGGTACTGAGAAATCAGGGCCTCATGCATGCAAGGCAAGCACTGTACCACTGAACCACATTCCCAGCCCCTAAAACATTGTTTTAAAGTTGTTCTACTGCAAAGAAACAAAGACATGGAGGTTTAAAAGTGTCTTATGTATGGATATTTCATCCCTGAGAAGATTCTCTTTTGGCAGGAGTCAGTTATCAATTCCTTTAGTCTGGTCCTGAGTTCTCCATAGCAATAAGGATTCCAAAAAAGCAGTATCTTGTGAATATGTTCAGCACAAGCAGCCTCTTCTCAGAGCAGTACTCCTTTAAGGACAGTCCCAAAGAAATATCTGGGGGTTGTTTTTGTTTGCTTGTTTGTTTAGTTTGTCCTGGTTCTGAGACATGAACCCAGGGGCTGGACCCTGTCCCTGAACAGTTGTCTTTCTTGCCCACCTATCCTCAAAGCTAGTACTCTACTGCTTGAGCCAAAACTCCACTTCCGGCTTTTTTTAGTGTTTATTTAGAGATAATAGTTTGACAGACTTTCCTGCCTGGATTAGCTTTGAAATAGGATAGTAAGAAAGCCAAGTGATATCGACAGTATGGACTTCTCTTTTGAAAAAAAAATATTAGATGAAGTTTATTATAAAGCTAATATTTGACAATTTTTAAAAGAAGAGAATATGCCCAGCAAAGAAGCCATAACTTAAATAACTCAGTGAAAGTAGGTGCACTGAATCATTTTGTAATTATTTTTTATGCTTGGAAAGATTACTATTGACCTTGTCATTCCTTTTGGGGAAACTGAAAGTCATATTTGCACTTTTTTTGTGGGCGCTGTCCCTCACCTCTTCATCTCAAGTTGAGCACTCTACCACTTTAGCTACAGCACCAATTCCAGGTTTCCTGTGATTAATTGAAGATAAGGGTCTCATGGACTTTCCTGACAAGGCTTGCTTTGAACCACAATTCTCTGGTCTCATCCTTCTGAGTAGCTAGGATTACAGGCTTGAGCTACCAGCACCTGGCTCATATTTGCATTTATGTGTACTTAATGACACTATGTAGACAAAGAATGGAAATTTGAACCAAATGATGACATTGCAGCTTTTCAGAAAAATTGGGGTAGGAATAAATATGTCCTCATTTTTCCATGTTGTTATATTAATGACTCATGAGCTATGGGACTCTTACATTAGCATCCTCTGCCATCTGTGTAGGTGTTATTTAGTACTAGGCAATATTCATAGAGTAATATAGAAAGACTGAGGTTTTTAGAAAGCAAAGGAGATCAGGTATGAAAGAACAGCATAGAAGGAGATACATTTATCACACAGAGATTAAAAACTAGCCTAAGAGATTTACAATGTTAAAGGCAATGAGGTATAAACCTAGTTGATAACTAGTTCTTCAATAACCAAAAATATTTCCCTAGAACAGTTTCTGGTATATGATAGTTACTATCATTTATTCCTTCCATCTGGAATTATTCCTTCTCTTCTATCACAACTGTTAATTAGTCTCTGCCTTTTTAGTGCCATGACTGACCAAAAAGATTTCCAAATCTCACTTAGACTAGCCTTCTCTGTGATTACCAGTGACCACTCAAAAGCCTGGAATCTTTTAATTTCCAGAATTCATCTTCCCTTGACATCTAAGTACATTCTTGGCATTAACTGCAGTGATCTAATGAACAAAATATTTTTTTTCAACACAGTATCCTAATATAGGCAAAATGCATGAATTAGGGACTATTGTCAGGTATCAGTATGGAAGGAGCAATTATATATTCCAAGTATGTGTTCTTTATTTTGCACTTACTAACTGTTTTCTTTTGTTTTTGACAGTCCAAGGGGCTTAAACTCAGGACTAGGGAATTATTCCTGAGCTTGCTTTTTTTTCCCTCAAGGCTACCACTCTACCACTTGGGGCACAGCCCCTCTTTCAGTGTTTTTCTGTGAGGAATTGAACCCAGGCATTCAGGCAGGCTAGGCAATCACCACACCATGAAGTCACATTTCCAGAGCCCTAAATGACTTTCTTAAAATGGCATTATATTTTCATTCCATAACTATGTATCATAATTTTGGCCAGGTGCTAGAAAATAACATACAAAAAATACTAAGTCCAGTAAGGGTGGATGGACAATGAATACCTGTTATAGTTTAGCCAGGGCACAGAGGGGCTTACCTCATGGAGCTGGTTCAACAGGCTGAGCAAGACAGCTCCTAACTCACAGTCTACCTCCAGAATGAGAGGGCCAACTTGGGTTCCAACCACATGGGGACGCTGGGCCACCTCCTTCAGCACACATTCAACCAGTTCCTGTGAGAGAGAGAAAAAAAGTCAGAATTAAACTTAAGCCGGGTGCCCATGGCTCAGACCTCTAATCCTAACTACACAGGGGGCTGAGATATGAGGATCATGGTTCACAGCCAGCCCGGGCAGGAACGTCTGTGAGCTTCTTATCTCCAAAGAAGCACCAAAAAACTGTAAGCGGCACTGTGGCTTAAGTAGTAGAGTGCTAGTCTTGATCTGAGGAGCTTGGGGATAGTGCCCAGGACCAGAGTTCAAGCCCCACGACTGACAAGAATTGGACTTCTCACCACAAGAAGTGGACTGAATAGCACCCATTGTCCTAGGGAGTATGGCAGAGAAGTCAGGCAGAGCTTCCTGTGAACTGGAGGTCATGAGTATGTCACCTGGCTTCTCCTTGCCTCAGTATCCCCAGCTGCAAAACTGAACAGAGTGAAGGATCCCCTTCCTCATGGGGACAAGGTAAGGATGAAAGAGAGACATGTTTTGTTTCATAATCCCTCACCTGTTCCATGATTAATAACAAGCCCCATGTGAGCCTTTTCCAGCTATCTTCCTTTCATTTGCTCACAGAATTGTCAGGAACCGTATCTAATGGCCGCTCCCTCTGTGCCCTGTGCCAGAGATCCCTCTGTACAAATCCCTTGTTTCCTCACAACTGTTCCAAGAGGAGACTGAGGTCCAAGAGTTGAAGCCTAACCCAGGGCTTACCCTGTGGTCAAGAATTGACTGCTGTGCACTAAGAGTTTGAGATAATCCATCTAAACCGATGACTGAACATGGTGCTACATGTCTACTATCCCAACTACAGAGGACCAGGCCTGGTGGAGCATGCCTGTCACAGATAGGAGTACCATGATCCAGCCCAGCCTGACCATATATTTAGTCTCTATTTTGGAAATGCCCAAGACAGAAAGGCTTGGCTCACATGGTGGAATACCTGACTGGCAAGCCTAAGGCCTTGAGTTCAAACCCTAATATACCAAAAAGAATCAGAGGCCCAGAATATGCCTGTAATCCCAGCTACTCAGGAGTCTGAGATCTGAAGATCATAGGTCAAGATTTAAAATAGGGTTGGCCTCAACCATCAGACATCATGATGAGAAGACCCGGAGTCTGACTTATGCTGGTGCACTCCATACTCGCAGGGTGCATATCCTTACTAAGTGCTGGCCACACACTCTGTCCCCCTGGGAAACCACCCCCTGTGAGACGCACCCCCAGGTCCTACCAAGCTGCCATTGCCACCAACCAGGCCCAAGGGAGTAGAGAGCTCCAGGGCACCTAAATCCCTTGGTCTTGTAATTTAAAGGTGATCAGTCCCCTTCAAGCACCTTACCCTTCCAGGCCCCTGGACCTCAGCCATGAAGCCCATACACCCCCCCTCCCCTCGCGAAGATAGCAGGAAAAGTTACCAAAAGGTTCGACCATCTTTGTTGTAACCCACTTCTACACACACACAAATCCAGACTGGTGACAGAAGACTTATCCATGTAGCACCTGAAATTTGCCAATTGATCACTCACCTGAGCACTGTCAGGATGTACAAGTAGAAAGATGTCGAGAGCCCTGCAGGGAGTCTCTCTCTCTGCATGATAAGCTTGACTATCTCGCTGGAACATCTCTCAAGGTTATTTACAGAATCTGGTCTTTTCATCCTGCCCCAAACAAAGACCAAGTAGCTGCTATGGACCACCTTTTCACATTGCCCTAAGCAAACATCTTGCAGCTGCTACGGTCAATGAAAAAGCTTCCTTATTCTAAGCATATATTCTAAGCAAATAAAATTTGGCAGCTTGATCAGAATCCTTGTCTTGCTGTCCTTCTTCGTGTCTCTTGTCCCTTCATTCCTTCTCGCTTAGGTTCATTGCCCTGGTTGAAGTCCTGCGGGTCGGGACAACTGGCGCCCAACGTGGGGCATGAGCCTCTGACTAAGGAAGGAATGCCATCCTCTGGGAAAACTTGGCCAAGTACAGTCCGAGATTATGAGATCGCCTCGACAGACCCCGCCGAGAGACAGATCCAGGAGGAGAGTGGGGACGGCGCATGGTGAGTGACCCACTATAGGACAAGCAACATTGTCACATGATCTATTTCTGTCAGACCTCAAGGAGGCCCTCAAGACATGGGGAACGTGGGTTAAGAAAAAGGATTTAGAATTATTTTTCTCATTCATAGAGGACTTGTAGGAATCATAGATACAAAAAGATGACGAAGAGTAGGAGATTGTTTAAAAGATTATTATGAAACCTTTGGTCCGGAAAAGGTTCCTGCTACCGCCTTTTCCTATTGGAATTTGATTAATGAAGTTTTGAAATGTTCTCTATTTGATAGTGGAATTTTAAAACCTGTAAAAGCAGGAGAGGAGGTTCTCCAAAATGCCTCTCGGCCCCCCACGGCTTGCCCATCAGTTGTATTATATATGACTGCTGGTCAATTTATTGAAAATCCCTCCCTTTTGTGACCTGGCCTTTCAAGGGCCCACTGCCCCTCCAGATCCAGATTTTTTTCTTCCCGCCCTTTACCTAACCTGGCACCTTTATGCAAGACTCTTCAACATAAGCGAGAACACCTTCAACTTTTAAAAGAACTGTGGTCCCTTATGAACTCCGCATACTGGCCTTGGCCGATATGCCAAAAACGCCTGATAAAATTAAGGTTAGATCAGGCCATCAATCAGTTCTCGCCTTTCCAGTAACTTGGAGCCAGACAGATAGGACCTCAGAGGGTGGGGAGGATGAATCAGAAGAAGAGGAAAAGGAGGATGAGGAACAGGATACTGGGGATGAAGAGGAACAACCCACCCAGGGAAAAGGCCAACAAGAGTATAAGAGGCTTAGGCATCGGTTTGTTGAAAAGCTTAAAAATGCATGTGCCCAATATGGCCTGACTGCCCCTTATACGTTAGCCTTGTTAGAAAACCAAAGTGAGCGCTGGCTCACCCCTAATGATTGAAAGTTTCTGGCCCACGCCACCCTTAGTGGAGGTGATTTTGTTTTATGGAATGTGGACTTTAAGGAACAATGTAGAGAGACCGCGCAAAAAAATTTGGCTAAAACATCTTCAAAAACCTGGACCTATACTAAACTTTTGGGTAATGTACCCTTTGATACCAATGTTAAACAGGCGCGCTTTCCTGCCGGACTTTTGGCACAAATTCAAAATGCTGGCCTTTATGCTTGGAAGCGTCTCCCTCAAAAGGGATTGGCTACTACTTCCCTGGCAAAAGTTAGACAAGGGCCAGATGAACCCTACAGTGACTTTGTCTCGCGGCTTAACATGGCTGCAGAAAGGCTTCTTGGGCCTAGTGAAAGTGAAAGTGCCTTTGTTAAACATCTTGCCTTTGAAAATGCTAATCCGGCATGTCAAGATGTCCTCCGACCACATAAAAACAAGGGTGACCTCTCTGAGTTCGTCAGGCTTTGTGCTGGAGTAGGAACCGCCCACCCCATGGGACTCACCATAGATGCTGCCTTTACCAAGCCCTTTCAAGGTTCAGTCCCCAGCTCACATACTTGCTTTAATTGTAAACAACCTGGTCACTTTGCTTGTGAATGTCCCTTCAGCAAACAAAGCCAAGGGGAAATGCCCTCCCAAGCTACAGGTAGACCACTCCCTACCACTCTTTGTCTTTTAGATCAAGAACAAGTGGCCCCAAGGTGGCTGCCAGAATGCTTGATAAAACAGGTTAATGGCTTACCACAACCCAGGGGAAACCTTCCCCCGAGGATGATGCCTTTTCTCTTGCAGATGCAGCTAGAACTCCAGACATGGACCATCCTGTTTGAATTTATTAAATAACAGATTAATCTCTTGGCTTCTAAGCCCATACAGGTTCATCACCATCGCCTTGATATGGCAGACTGCGGCATTGAGATCTAGGATTTACCCCAGGTTTTTAATTAGTGATTTCCCATGAGCTTGTTCCAGTGGGAAACAGCCCCCTTTCTTTTCTTATTTAGAAAATCCTTCTCCTTATTCATAACTCCTGACGATTCAACGGGCAAGACCTATTGCCATAAGGGATAGGTTCACCCCTCCTACTATAGGCCCCTGCGCTTGGGGGAGGATGCACCTATGGGAGGAAGAAAAAATGCTCAAATCAAGGGTGCAGTTAAGACTGCAGGGGGATGGATCTGTGAGATCCCAAAACCCAAGACCCCTGAGTGGCAAGCTCTGGTGCATGACGGTTGGCATGCATATCCACAAGCCATCTCCTCAAAAAACATGCCAAGGCCTGTAAAACTCCCCACCCCGAGTGAGGATGCTTGCTCCGAGCAGAGAAAAACCCTGGGCCCTTAGAGGAACAGAGCCTCTGTCACCCCCTCAAAAACAGCAGCCAACAATTGATGGTCAATTTTCTAAATAAGAAAGGAGGAGATGTCGGGAGCCCTGTAGGGAGTCTCTCTGCATGATAAGCTTGACTATCTCGCTGGAACATCTCTCAAGGTTATTTACAGAATCTGGTCTTTTCATCCTGCCCCAAACAAAGACCAGGTAGCTGCTATGGACCACCTTTTCACATTGCCCTAAGCAAACATCTTGCAGCTACTATGGCCAATGAAAAAGCTTCCTTATTCTAAGCATATAAATATCCCCATGTGAAAAATAAAATTTGGCAGCTTGATCAGAATCCTTGTCTTGTTGTCCTTCTTCGTGTCTCTTGTCCCTTCATTCCTTCTTGCTTAGGTTCATTGCCCTGGTTGAAGTCCTGCGGGTCGGGACAGAAAGATGATCTCTCTCTCTCTCTCTCTCTCTCTCTCTCTCTCTCTCTCTCTCTCTCTCTCTCTCTCTCTCTCTCTCTCTCTCTCTCTCTCTCTCTCTCTCTCTCTCTCTCTCTCTCTCTCTCTCTCTCTCTCCCTCTTTCTCTGTCTCTGTTTCTCTAATGCACACACACACACACACACACACACACACACGACTCAGAGCAGTGCCTCTGTTCTTTCCTCATCTGGGACAATGTACAAGCTGGAGCATGGAGGTTCCCTTGAGACAACCAGGGGCTCCCACCCAAGCGGAGCACCACTCAAATGATGCAACACCACCCCGCCTCTCCGTTTCTCCAGGGTCAGATCCTTCCCCTTGGGAACAACCAGCCTTGACTCTACATTCACCAAAACCCTAGGCCAGGATGCTGGGTGAAGGAGTCCTGAGACAGGTGTCTCCTCAGAGCCTGGGAAAGGAAACTAGCAGAGGATCATGTTGACCTCAGAAGGGTGTCTGACCAGGGGTGGGGAACTGTTGGTGAAATGGATGGAGTCCTGAGGCTACATACATCGACATACTCCTTCCTTCTGGCCTACATGCTTCTGGGCTAATTGGTGGATTCTTGGGGAGGACGAGGAGACCAAATGGACCAAGCATCAGAATATGCTGGCAGAGCTGGGAAAGGTGATGACCCTGTGAGAACTGTTGACAGCTGAGGGGTAGGGGAACAGGCCGGGTGTATGTGTGTGTGGGGGGGTTGGGGTTATTCCTTCCAGATATTCACCTTCTGCTTTGACCGCCAGCGCCCTTCACCTGCCTTCTGGGCTTTTCTGGGACCCTCTTCAGGTGAAAGGATGACCAAGCACAGAAGACAAGAGCTCACACAGCAAGGGGGGGGGGTCTACCTTCTGCATCCAACAAAGGAAAAGACCTGAGAAGGCAGGTGTGGAGGTGCTGTTCCCCACCTTTGACTAAAGCCACCAAGTTCCCACTAGGGAGAGAAAGGGTGCAGATGCATGGCTCTGTAGCTCCCACTGCTCCAGGCCAGGGACAATGTGGTACTCCCTTTTCACCCATCACTGCATCTGCCCTTTTCCTGGGACATTGGTCACTAGGGATGGGAGTGGGATTCCCCGGTTAACACCCACCCCCTACCCTTGGGGCGCATTAGTGGCAGAACCCTGGCTGGACTGTGGGGTGTGAGGGAGGTGCAAGTCCGTGACCTGGGGGGGTGTCACCAGGTATGGGTGTTGCAGGGTGCAGGCCCACTGGGCGACCACTCACCTGTGCTGCTGGGAGAAGTTGTTGGTGGATGCTCCTGCATTGCAGACACTCAGGTCCAGAGCAAAGGACTAGGGGCCCAGACCAGGTCAGGGCTGCAAGCCTGCCAGCAGCTTGCCACCAACTGAGGTTTGAAATGCAGTGCCTTGGAGGAAGCAGGGGAGGGGGCTGGGAAGCAGGAGGGCACATCAATTTCCTACTCCAAAGTAGCTTCAAGACTCTTGCTCACTACTCAGCCATCTCTACCTTCTTCAACTGCTGGTAGTGGTGACAACCAACCTAGGGAATTCCAGGGGGTACGAGGCAGCATGGAATGTGGGCGTGGACACCATTCTTGTATTCCATTGGTCAGAAAGAAACATGAAAGAATGGTGGTGTGGCCAGAATCATGTGATGCAGGCAGCATGGGCAGAGTCAAGATGACAGCAACTCCCCCAGCCACTTTCCCAGGGAACTATGTCCAATTCAGTTGGGGACAAGAGGGTAACCTGCTTTAGCCAGATGACTGCACAGATTCTTGTGTGTGCCTATTTTATTTGTTGCCAGTCCCAAACCTTGAAATCAGGATCTGAGCACAGTCCATGAGCTGCTTTTGCTCAAGGCTAGCCCTCTACCACAAGAGCTACACTGCTCTTCTTCTGGCTTTGTTGGCACTGAAGTTGGACAGGGGTCTCAAGGACTTTCCTACTTAGGATAACTTTGATCCTCCCATCACAGCCTTGTAAGTAACAAGGAGGATTGCTGAGAGCCACTGGGCCTGCCTAATCACTGGTCTTGTTTATGTTCTTGGACAGACTGGTGAGTTCCCTATCCTCAGGTTGAAGTGGTGGGAGCTGGAGCCCACTATTCGAATCCAGGTCCTGCCACCTCTAAATGGTAGGAGATCCTAAGAAACTTGTTCCTATCCATATGATTACCAATGTAATGTGATGTAAGTCATGATTGAACAGTTCTTGAATAATTCTAGGATAAAATGATACACAATTATATTATAAGACACTGATTGATTTTAATTAATACTTTATTAAGCATTTAAACAATCACATTCATAAAATTGAGGCATAATGAAATACCTAAGAAATGGACCTTATATACTCTAAAGGTGCCATTTTTTCTGCCAAGACTGGGATTGGAACTCATGGTCTGGGTAACTCTCTTGCACTGTGTGGGAAGGGGAAGATTTCCTCCTTGAAGTCAAGAAAATCAAGTCTGTTCCTTAAGCCTGAAATTGATCCCCACCACTAGAAAATATCCTACTCATGTACAATTTACATATATGATTTATATTTATATACATATGTTGACTCCATATTGCATTCAGTGGAGTTATTCATTTTATTTTTTGTTTTAATCATGTATTGACCGTTTATTTTATTGACTATTATGACACATAGAACATTGATTACATAGGACATAGGTCTGCATATGTATTCCACTTCATACCTGACACCCAGAAGATTCACAGTAAAGGAAAACATGTCACCATCAGATTCTTACTCCATGATTCATTGTTTGGGAGTGCTGGCATCTGAACTCATGGCCTACAAGGCCAAATTCATGAATGGGTGAGTGTCCACATGCCATCCTGGGGCAAATTGAGCTGACAGGCAATTCCTACGACCTAAGATTGAGCCCCAGGGATTGACAAAATAAGAACAGATTGACATGCAGGTGGCAGTATACTAATAAATATATATCTTTATACCATTCCAGAGATGTCTGTCCATTATTCACTTATATAGACTACATTTGTACCAATTCTGGGTATTTATTATACCTCCATGTAATTATTATTATTGTTTTCATCTTTAAACTATTAATGAACTCTGTGTCTTGAAATTATTGTGTTCCTATGCTTCATAATATTAAATAAAATCAATCAACCTCCTGAAATTATGCTGTCTAATTTTATAGAAGCATCATTCACAATCAACTCATTCAACCGTGACATTGATAACATTCCATTATTATTCCTATTGATGTGAATAAGTCTCTTAGTATCTCCTGCCATTAGTTGTGTCAGGACAGGGATTCGAAATCAGGGCTTACATTGCCACGTGGGCCTATGGTTTTCCCGGTATTCTGCCAGTCTTCAGCAATGCAAGGTGAAGTATCCTTTGCAACAGTGTCATTTAGACCCAGGAGGTCACCGTGCAAAGGAAGAAAACATAAAAAGCTGTCTCACAGCATTTTTCTGTGCATTTTTTCCCTGCAAGGCCTGGGGCTTTAGGATCCCAGGAGCAGCTATGGGTCCAGTGCCTCCATCCCAGTCTTGAGTGATCAAAGATGAGGCAGAGTTGCCACGACCTGAGTTCAAGTGCCGTGCTGAGCATAAAATAAAATAAAATAAAAAATAAATTAGCTCTCTGGCTTGCAATTTGCACTGTTTATTCTGCACAGTTTTCAATTTGAACTTAGGGTCTGGGTACACCTGCAGCACTGTGTATGAACCGGAATCTTACCATACTTGAAGATAAGAAAGTCAGGCCTCGGAATGTAAACTTGTTCAACCACTTTGGAAAGCAGTATGGAGGTTCCTCAAAAGACTTCACATAGATCTCCCCTATGATCCAGCAATCCCACTTTTGGGCATTTACCCAAATGTTTACAAACAAGACCACACTAAAGCTACCAGCACAACTATGTTTATTGCAGCATTATTTACCATAGCTAAGATATGGAACCAACCCAGATGCCCCTCAGTAGATGAATGGATCAAGAAAATGTGTTATATATACACAATGGAATTCTATGCCTCCATCAGAAAGAATGACATTTTCCCATTTGTTAGGAAATGGAAAGGTTTGGAAAAAATTATATTAAGTGAAGTAAGCCAGGCCCAAAGAAGCATAGGTCCCATGGTTTCCCTTATTTGCAATATCTAGTATAGGTATGAGTCAAGCGGAAAAGGTCAGATAATGTGATGTTAGGAAAATGAACCCTTAAATATGTATTTTAATGTTTTCGTTTCTTTCATGCATGTGTTTCTAACGCATTTATAAGATTATTTCTTTGTTGCTTTGTATGTCCCTCCCCCACAGTGTAACCCCCGCTTTCACTATATTTGATGTCAGTATAACATGTGGAGGAGATGGGGACAAACAAGTCGTTTAAGGATTCAGGTGGACCTGTTGCAACAATGAGAAGTACAAAATGTCATGTCAAAACCAACTTTACAATGTCGGTGTGGGGGGGAGGGGGGTATAATTGGGTGGGGGGAGGGGGGAGGCTGGGAAGGGAGGTGAAGTGTAAACAAAGGAGGAGGCTGCAATGCTTGGTAAGAAATGTATGCATTATCCTGCCCATGTAATTGTAGCCCCTCTGTACAGTATGTTCTCAAATAAAATAAAATAAAATTAAAAAAAAAAAGTCAGGCCTGTTCATTAGGCACGAATTCAAGCCCCAGCCCTGGAAAACATACTATTTATATACATTGTAAAGATAGGATTTATACTTACCTATAGATATTCAGTCCATACATGTTTGGTGTGGTTGTTCCTTGTATTTTTTTATTCATTTATTTACCATTGATTTTATTTACTATGATGACACCCACTCCATTTATTACATTGATGATATACTATCACATAGCATCTAGATTTGTAGACATATTCTCCATCATGCCTAACACCCAGGACTCTCAGAGAAAAGAAAAATAATTTTCACACTCAGTTTCTTACTTCATGATCCACTTGGTAATGCTGGGATCTGTCTCAGGGCCTAGCAGGACCAATTGGTGAATAGATCAAGGTGAACAAACCAGCCTGTGAGTAACTAAGGAGCTAGGCCATTCCCAGGATCTGACATTGATCCTCAGGGTGCCCCATTATAGTCATAAATTCATTATTTAAACATAGGATCTATATTTACATACATGTGTGGACAGCATTTTGCATTCAGTGTACTTCTTATTTTGTGACTAATTCATGGAGGTATTGTGTATTTTATTGAGTTTGGTGACAGGTATAACTGTGCTGACATGGATAACAACCTGTTCCTATGGTTATAGGGTTGCCTATGCATTCTCCATCCTTGTTGAGACCCCACATTTCACAGGAGAGGAAAACATGTGCAATGATTGCTTTCTGACATAAGGATGAATTTTTGTCAGTGCTGGGATTTTAACACAAGTCTGGGTAGCTCTGTGGCACAGTGGGGGAAGGGGAAGCTCACCATCCTTAAAGACTAGAATGTCAGTCCCAGTCCAGAGCCTAATTTGAAGCCCCAGCACTGGACAAAATAATAAACCCATCTTTTGTAAACATACGATCTCTCTTTACCTACAGGTGTCGTATGCATCTTGCATTCAGTGTAGATTTTTTTTTATTTTTTATTTATTCATGGATATATTGTGTATATTATTGAGTATGGTGACAGATATAACTGTGCTGACCTGGACAACCTATTTCTATGGCTATAGAGTTGCCTATATAGCATTCTCCATCCTCTCTGAGACCCAGGACTTTCACAGGAAAGGAAAACAGGTAGATCGATTGGATTCTCACATCAGGATGAAACTTTTGGCTGTGCTAAGATTTGAAGTCAAGGCCTAGCAGACCCAATTGGTGAAAGGGTCATCGTGAGCACACCAGCCTGTGAGCCACTAAGGCGCTAGGTCATTCCCTAGACCTGAGATCGAGCCCTGGTGGGGGACAATATAGTCATAAATTCATAATTAAACCAAGGATCTATATTTCCATACATGGGTGGGCAGCATCTTGCATTTGGTGTAGTCATTCTCTTTATTTTGTCTCTTATTCATTGATATATTGTGTATTTTTTTGAGTATAAGATGACAGATATAACTGTGGTGACCTGGATGACAACCTAGTCCCATGAGTATAGAGTTGCTTATACATTCTCCATTCTACTTGAGACCCAGAACTTGCAAAGCACAGGAAAACAGGTGCAATGACTGGCTTCTCACATCAGGGTGAATTTTTGGCAGTGCTGGGATTCACACTCGGGGCCTAGGAGACCCAACTGCCCAATGAGTCTACGTGAGCACACCAGCCTGTGAACCACTAAGGAGCTGGTCTGTTCCCAGGAGCTGAGATCGAGCCCTAGGGAGGCCACAATAGTACTCAATTCATCATTGAAACATGGGATGGATATTCACATCTGTGTTTGGACTGCATCGTGCCTTTAGTGTAGTTATTCTCTATTTTGTATGCTATTCATGGATATATTGTGTATTTTCTTGAGTATATGATGACAGGTATAACTGGGCTGACGTGGATGACACCCTATTCCCATGGCCACAGGGTGGCCCATGCATTCTCCATCCTAGCTGAGACCCAGGACTTAAACAGGAAAGGAAAACAGGTGCAACGATTGGCTTCTGACATCAGTATGAATATTTTGGCAGGCTGGGATCTGAACTCGGGGCCCAGCAAGCCCAATTGGCAAATGGGTCCATATGAGCACAGCAGCCTGTGAACCACCAAGGAGCTAGGCCATTCCCAGGACCTGAGTTTGAGTCCCTGGGGAGGGAGAAGGAGAGCACAATAGTCTTCCATTCATAAGCTGAATTTAATATGCTAATAAGTACATATTTGTATAGAGTAGGAGAGAAGGCGACCTGTGATGGAATCCAATCTACCGTGTGACTTCCGATTTTTGGATCTTTCCTGATGCCTTCATTTCATGACTGTGATGATTATTGTCATGCTTCATCAACTCTTCATTACAAATAATTGATATCCTATGAGTCTTGCCTATCATTTTCTACTCCCATCATGCACAAACTACTCATTCAAGGATGATAACAGTTGCATTCCATGGCTCTTTCTAGGTCCAGAAAAGAGAATCCCAGGATCTCCTGCAATTCCCTCCTCCTAGGGGGGCTGAATTCAAGCCTCAGTCCTGGAAAACATACTCCTTATATACCTTTTAAAGAAAGGATTTCTACTTCCATACAGATATTCAGTCCATATCATGTTTGGTGTGGTTATTTATTTTATTTCTTGTTTTATTCATTTATTTACCATTTGTTTTATTGACTCTGATGACACCTATAACATTTATTATATTGTTTACATCCTATCACATAGCATCTAGATTTGTAGATGTGTTCTCCATCATGCATGGTATTGCTAGGATCTGAACGCAGGGCCTAGCAGGCCGAATTCATGAATGGGTGAGTGTGAGCATGGCATCCTCTAGCCAATGAAGCTGTCAGGTGGTTACTAGGCGCTAGTTTGTGCCCCAGGTTTGGCCAAAACAGAGATAAATAGATAGTCAGATGGTGGTATACAAATAAATAAACATTGGTAAACAATGCCAGAGCCTTCTATGACTGAATGACACCTACTACGTTCCTACCAACACTTAGGTATTTATTTTTCCACCATTAAAGGAATATTATTCTTTTCATGCTTAATAAACTATTAAGATCAATCAGCAACCTAGGATTATTGCATCCAATTTTAGACTCAATTTGTGCATGAACTACTCTTTCAATTGGCATTCATATGCAAAGGAACAAGTCCCTTGCATTCTTCTACCATTATTAGGTGTCAGGACCGGGTTTGAACCAAGAGCCTATGTTGACAGGTTGGCCTATGGTTTCCCTGATAGCCCACCAGCTTTCAGCAATGGCAGGTCAGCTCCACTTTGCAACCAGGTAATTAAGACCCAGGATAGTCACCTTGCAAAGAAAAAAATCCTAAAACCCTCCAGCCCTCTGCAGCTCAACACTTTTTGTGCTTTCCAGCTTTTTTTTTCTTCCTGCAATCCCTCTGGGCCTTGGATTCCCCAATCGAATATGGATCCAGATGCTGCGCCCCAGCCTAGGGTGATCGAAGCTAAGGCAGACTTCCACGACATGAGTTCAAGCCCCATAGTTGGTCAAAAAAAAAAACAAATAAAAATTAATTAATTACTTAATTAAATAAAAAAAATAAAGCTCACTTGTTTGGAATTTCTGCCAGTTTTCTTTCCTAGCCTGGGATTTGAACTCAGGGTCTTGGTAAATCTGTAGCAATGTGTGGGAAGGTGCAGTGTTGTCACTACTTGAATTCAAACCCTGTGTCAAGCCAAAAATGAAAAAAAATAAGTCACTGACCTGGGCAGTGAGAGTAGTTGTGGAGATGGTAGAGAAGGTATGGTAGGGGGAAAACAAAGGAAGAAGCAACAATGCTCAATAGGAAATGTACTCATTACCTTGCTCATGTAACTGTAACCCCTCTGTCCAACATTTATACAATAAAAATGTACAAAAAATGAAATAATATAGTTCTCAGAGAAGCACTTTAGGGGTAAAGGAAGGATGTCTGAATAGCTGTACAAAATTCGCCACTGCATTTTTGTTTAATGCTCAGTATGAAACTGAATAAACATAACTGCTTCCATTAAAAAAAATTAAGTCTCAGTCTTGGAACTGGTGCCAGTATTTCTGCTATTGCTGGGATTTGATCTCACTGTCCAGGTAACTCTTTTGCACCATAGGTGAAGGCAAATCTCACTGTCCTTGAGGAAAAGAAATTCAGGCTAGAGTTCCCAGGGCCTGAATGAAGGCCCTGCAATGGAAACACTATTTCTATACATGTGTAATATATGATATATACTTGCATATGTATGTTTATTACATATTATGATACTATTGATTTTGTATTTTATTTTTATTTGATTCATTAATTTATTGTTTTATTATTATACACATAATATTTATTACATTTTGAACATACATTATAAAATTATACACAATAATTTAGGATATTAACTCATTTTTCATTAATATTTTATTAAGTGTTGAAACATGATACATAATTAAATGGAGGCATTTGTCACAGTCTTCACATGTTTAGAGTCTCACTCAAGTATGAGCTGTGTTTTACCTTTGCACACCTTACTATAGTGATCTCTTTAGATGATTTATAGTCAGAAGCCTTTTCTTGAGGATAGGCAAGTTGAGGGATAAAATTGTAAGGGTGGGGCAAGAAATGTGGCTTAGTGTTAAAGAGCTCACTCAGCTTGCATGAATGCCAGGGTTTGAATCCTCAGTGCCACATACTCAGAAAAAGCCAGAAGCTGTGGAGGGGCTCAAGTGGTAGAGCACTAGCCTTGAGGAAAAGAAGCCACAAGACTGTCAAAAACAATAGGCCAGATGCCAGTGGCTCACACTTGGAATTCTAGCTTCTCTGGAGGCTGAGATCTGAAGACCACCGTTCAAAGTCAGCCTAGACAAGGAAAGCCTGTTAGACTGTTATCTCCAATGAACCACCAAAAAACCCACGTGGCGCTGTGGATCAAGTGGTACAGTGTTCGCCTTGCTCAGGAAAAGTCCCTAGACTTGATTCAATTCACACAACTAGAAAAAAGTAAGGGTTAATCAAAGTACTTTTTCTATTTGCTAATTAGGAGAACATTCTCTGGAAAATGAACGCTGATATATAGCAGAATTGAAATCAGAGCTCAAGGTTCAAGTGTAGCAGATCCATAAGCCCAGCCTCTCAGACTATAGCATTATAACCTTGTGTCCTACAGGGTTCTGAAAGGTCAAATGTTGAAAGACATAATATGCTCCCCAAGCCCTTTGTGATGAGCAGTTGACTTGTATTGTCGATGTCATTACACTTCTGAACCCAGCAGAACAGCAGTGACCCACACCCATCACCTAGCTCAGGAGGCTGAGATCTGAGGATCATATGGTGAAGCCAGCTAGGGCAGAAAAGTCTAGGACAATCTAACTTCCACTTTGGAAAGGTCAGATGTTCAAGAGCTTCCTGTGTTTCTCTTGGTGATGAGAAGTTACTTGCACTCTAAATGTTCTTAGAATTCTTGAGCTATGATGAGAAGTTACTTGCACTCTAAATGTTCTTAGAATTCTTGAGCTATGATGAGAAGTTACTTGCACTCTAAATGTTCTTAGAATTCTTGAGCTATAGAAGCCGAAAAGAAACATTTTGACCCATCCTGGGTTCAAATGAAGTTTTCAGGATCCAAGCCCTAGCCCTTTTAGCAGGAAGAACTCCTGTGTAACATTGTATTTGAAGGACCAAAAACAGTTTCAAAAGACCTGCTAGGTGAAGAGACCTAGGCCTGCAGGATTAGGAGGAAGAATGTACATAATCAACAGGGAAGTCAGCTGCAAAACCACTTCATGCATTCCAGGCACAGCCAGCAAAGGGGGGAACCCTGAAACATTTGTTAGAGTTACACCAGGGTCAGGCCTTTCTCAGCCTCTTCAAACAATGACTAATTAACCTTCCTCTCTCAGGTGAAGGGAGCCTCAGGCTATCTTTAGGTTAACAATAGAGCCAGTTTAGAGGGGGAGAGGGGAGGAACAGAGAAGAAAAACCCTGCTCTCTTCCTTAAGGAGTGGGATTTTGACTCTCCATCTGTCAGATTTAAAGACCATTCTTCTACCTCTGCCAGTCCATTCTCCTTCCTTCATTCTGCACATCATTAATGCAAATTCCCAGTCCAAGGAGAGGCAGGGCCCTTTCTCTTCTGTCTCTAAGCACCTGAGTTAAAACCTGGCTCTGCCCTCTTGGCTCTTGGGCCTTCCACTGCCTGAGAAGTGGGACAGAGACAGTCTTCCTGCTCTGTGGTTGTGTGAAGGCAATGTGGTGGCCTGGCTCCCTGCAGAAGGCCTCACACTGGGAAGTATTCCCTTCTTTCTTCCTGACGTCCAAGATCTATCTATCCACCTATCTACCTACCTTCCTTCCTACTTACCTACGTAGCTAGCGATCTCTTACCAGTTCTTGGGATGAACTCAAGGCCTGGGTACTGTTTCTAGCTCTCTGCTACTTGAGCCACAGCACCAATTCTGGCTTTTTTCTGTGTGCTACTGAGGAATCGAACCCAGGGCTCTTGCATGCTAGGCAAGCACTCTCTCACTAATCCAAATACCCAGCCCCCTCATCTTTTTCTTCATTGTAGTTTTTACATAAGTATGCTACCATTTTATGTCCCCAAGTTTAATTCTGAATACTGGTTATTTCTATGAACACTTTTCTTCCCCTGCCTGATTTGTCACTGTCCCTGCTTTGGCCTCATAATAAAATGTAAATAAAGGCAGTTGATAGCTTAAGTGTGCATCATATAAAGACACAGGCCTGCTACCCTGGAAGAGAAAAGCCATGGGCTTGAAATGAAAAGAATGATGCAGTATGTGCAACGAGTATATCTGAAAAATAAATCAGTAAATAAAGCAGAAGCATTGAATATGGTCTGTTTGCACTCAGGGTGGTAATATACACACATAAGTAGGTAGGGCACTGATACATATTCTCTTCTTTAATTTATTTTGTGGCCATCCCAGGGCTTAATCTCAAAGCCCGATGCGTTCCTCAGCTGTTTTGCTCAAGGGTGAGGCTCTACCACCCTCACAGCTCCACTTCAAGCCATCTGGTCATTAATTGGACATAAGCACCTTCCAAACTTTCTTGCCTGGTCTGGCCTGTTTTTCCTGCTCGGCTTTCTCTCTCAAAGCTGGAGCTCTACCCTCTGGGCCACTGTTTCACTTTTGGTTTTCTGTTGGTTTTGGAGATAAGAGTCTCAAAGACATTCCTTCTTGGGCTGGCTTTGAACGGCAATCTCCTGAGGAGGCTTCAAGCGGCTTTCCTCAAGGATTCGCCAAGGAGGTGCTCCACAAAAATCCTTAGTCTAAATCTTGAGACCATGAGCTCAGAGCAGAAGCGCAGAGCTTTACCATTTTGTGACACAGCTTCACTTCTAGTCTGTGTGTGTGTGTGTGTGCGCGCACGCACACATGCTTCTGCTGTGAGCCCATGGTCAGCACCTAGTCCCTGTGTTCAACCCCAAAACCTAGCAACCAGGGCCCAACTAAGAGAAGTGAAACATTTCAAAACCTGATGAGCTTCACCAGATTCATATGTCAGGAAGCATTGTGATACAAGACATGTGCTTGGATTTCCCAAGCTTCCAGAATCCTGGGAGAGGCATCATAGGTCCATCATTGCTGCAGGTCCTGGGGTTGAACTGTGAGCCTAGGCATACTCTCTGAGCTCCTTTTACTCAAGGGTATTGCATTAACCTTGAATCCAAGACTTACTTCTGGGTTTTTCTGTGATCTCTCAGAAATAGCAATGTCAGGGACTTTCCTATGCTGGCTGGATTCAAACTAAGGTTCTCTACATCTCAGCCTCCTCAGGAGCTAGGATTACAGTCAGCAGCCCTTGGCACCTGCCTTTCTTTTCTTCTTCATTTTTTAATCCGGACAATCTGACTTCTTAACAGGGTCATTCCAATGGTTTGAATTTATAAGTAAACTACCCCAATGTTCTTACAGCTGCTTTCTTTGAGAAGGATTTTCTCTCCTCATCTTCTCCTCTGGTCACAGGTTTGAAGCCAAAAGTGAGAAATGGGTGTCCCAGGATTTGGGAGCAAATATCCACAGGACATGCCAGCTTTGTCACTTAGCATTGAGCTGCAGTGAATTTACTGTTTCAGGATGAGAGAACCGAAAGCTGGAGCAATCCTCATACTCTCTGCATTGCTTCTTTTCCCTATAAAATGACCTAATAATTATGAATGATTTTTTTTGTCTACACCCTTAAGTATCTAGAACACACTAGAAGCATATTCATGTTTCTGTTTTTCTCTAGCATACACACATGCACGTACAGCTTCACTTCTGGTCTGTGTGTGTGTATGTATGTGTGCGTGTGTGTGTGTGTGTGTGCGTACACGCTCATGCACACACGTGCACATGTGTGCATACACCAGTCCTGGAGCTTGAACTCAGGACCTGAGCACTGTACCTAGTTTCTCTTATACAAGGATAGCCCTCTCCCACTTGAGCCACTGAGCCACTTCAGGCTTTTTTCTAGTGATGTGGTCCTGAGAAATCAAGCCCAGGGTTTCATATATGCAAAGTATTCTACCTCTAAGGCACATTCCCAGACCACTAAGTCAGGTTTGTTTGTTTGTTTCTGTTTTTTTTTATTGTTGTTGTTGTAGGTTGTAGGAGTTAAAGTCTGGGTCTGGTGCTGTCCCTGAGCTCTTCAGCTCAAGTTTGTGCTCTACCACTTGAGCCACAGAGCTACTTCAGGTTTTCTGGTGGTTCATTGGAGCTATATGTCTCAAGGACTTTCCTGCCCAGGTTAGTTTTGAACCATGATCCTCAGATCTCATCCTCCCGAGTAGCTAGGATAACAGGCATGAGTCATAAGCACCCAGCTTCCACTTCAGTTGTCTTAGTGGTGAATTGAAGATAATAGTCTCATGGGACCTTTTGTGTCTGGGATAGTTGGGAACCCATATCCACAGATCTCAATTTCTTATAAGGCAACAGACTTCAGCTATCAACTCCTAGGCCGTGGCATTCTGCTGCAAGGTGGTTAGTGGCTCCACATGGTGGAGTGTTAGCCATGAGCCCAAGAGATAAGGGTCAGCACCTAGGCCCCGAGTTCAAGGTTCATGACTGAGAAAAATCAAAACAAAACAATTGTCCACAGGAGACAACTCACTAGTCTTCAGTAATACATAATTTTGTCTCTGCCATGGGGACATATCTGAGCCTCAATATTCTTGTCTGCATAATCATCTGAGTTGTGGAGGTCTTTGAGTACCAGGTGAAAGAGTGCACCCAATGAAGGACACAGCACATGTTACTCTCTGCAGGACTCAGCTGAGAGCACCCTATGAAGGACTCAGCACATAGCTCTATTCGATAAGCTGTCATTAGGATTGGGGTGCTTTCAGCAGTATCACCATTCTTTGAGGAATATTTCCCAAACCAAACAAGTTCACATCTAATGGTTTAATGGGATTTTTTGGGGGGGAGTTAGCCAGGGTGCTGGAACTCAAAGCATGGGGATACCATTCTAATAACATTTGCTCAAGGCTAAAGCCACATTTTAAAGTGTCCCGCAGACTCCCTGCTAGGACTGGGTTTTAAAGCCCCCAAGCAGCCAGGATGATATGGGTAAGCCAGCAGTGTCTGGTTCCTTGCAGCTGGGTTGCAGGGGTTTACATCTGCTAAGTCAGGTTAGGTGGAAGCTCTCAGCACCAGACTCCTAGCTTGCTTTGTGAATAGGTATTTGAAGTCCTGTCCTTCTACAGTTGCAGTTAGAACATTCTGCCTTTTTGGCAGCAGTCCTGGGGCTTGAGTAAGGGCTTCAATAGTGTCCCTAAGCATTTGTGCTCAAGGCTGGCACTCAATTGAGGAAAGGCAGCAGAACTTCCAGGTTTTCTGTTTATGTGGCACTAAGGAATCAAAACCAGAGATTCGTGAGAATTCAACCACTGAGCCCCAGGAGTGAACAAGATATAAATAGATAGAGATTGCTGTATATAAATATTATATACGCAAAAAGAGTAATGCCTGTATATTATTAAATTATAGATAAGATTACTACCAATTATTAGGTATTAAATTATGTCTCTGTTTAATGATGTGTCCCAGTTGAACCATTAATAAAGCATTAATTAATAATTACTCAATATCCTGTTATTATTTATCACATATGTATATACATCCATACATATAATTACATATTTTATAGAACAAGACAGATGTCTACATATAATTAAATTATGTATGCATCATGTGTTACTACCAATTATTATGTATTTAATTATGTCTCCATGCAATTTTTATTCTGTTAGTGCTTAATAAAATATTCATCTTAATGCAGTCCTATAGTTCTTATATCTAATTTTATCCTACAATGATTCACTACTAATTCAATTTGTTTATCATTTACTGTAGTGATAATTTTTCCACCTATGACATTTATTACATTTATGACATCCTCTTACATAGCATATAGATTTGCATACAAATTATACATCCTACCTGACACTGAGCACTTTCAAAGAAAAAGAAAACATGTGTCATGCTCAGCTTCTCACTCCACGATTACATTTTTGGCAGTGCTGGGATCTAAATTCAGGGCCTACAAGGTTTAATTCATGAATGGGTGTCTGTCAGCACAGCAGCCAGTAGCCAATTCATCTGCCAGGCAGTTCCCAGGCCCTGAGATCAAGCCCCATATGCTGACTCCATATTGCGTTTAGTGTATTCATTTTATTTTTTGTATTATTCATTTATCTACCATTTATTTTATTGACTGTTAATACACATGGAATATTTATTACATAGGGCATAGATTTGCCTGTGTATGAAACTTCACACCTGACACCCAGACCTTTCACAGAAAAGGAAACATGTGTCACTTTGGGCTTCTTAATCCGCGATTCAATTTTTGTGAGTGCTGGCATCTGAACTTACAGCCTAAAGGTCCAATGCATAAGTGGGTGAGTGTCAGCATGTCAGCCTGGGGCATATGGAGCTGACAAGCAGATCCCAGCATCTGAGATCGAGTCCCCGGGGTTGACAAAATAAGAACAGATTGACATGCAGATGGTAGTACACAAATAAATATAGATCTTTATAGTGCCAGAGATGTTTATACATGATTCAGTTATATATGTTACATTCCTACCAATTTGTGGATATTCATTATGACTCCATGTAATTAATATTATTGTTTTCATCCTTAATGAATTATTAATTAAATCAACCACTGTCCTGAAATTATTGTGTCCATGTAATTAATTGTATTCTTTTAAGGTGTCAAAAATATTAATTAAAATCCATCGGCCTCCTAAAATCACTCTAATTTTATAGTAGTATCATTCAGGAAGAACTAATTCAACCTGGACATTCAAAACCTTCCATTGGAATTCCTATGAATATGAACGAGACTCTTAGAATGTCCTGCCATTGGTAGGGGTCAGAACTGGGCTTCGAACTCAGGGCCTATGTTGCCATGTTGGCCTATGGCTTCCCTGGTAGCCGACCAGCTTTCAGTAAGCCACGTTAAGAGCATTTTTCAGCTGTGTCATTCAGGTCCAGGACGGTCACCTTGCAAAGAAAACACATGTAAAACTGTCAGCCATCTGCAAGTTGAACGGTTTTATTCTGTGTTGATTTATTTATTTTTTCCTGTCAGCCTTTGGGGCCTAGGAACCCAGCATTGGCTGTGGATCCGGTGGCTGCACCCCAGGCTAGAGTGATCAAAGCTGAGGCAGAGTTGCCACGACATGGGTTCAAGCCCTGTGGCAAAATAAAAATACATACATACATACACACATACACACATACATATGTACACTATAAATATTTTAAAAATTATGAGGCTCCTTGGCTTGGAATTTATGCCATTTTTATCTGGCAGGCCTGGGATTTGAACTCAGGATCTGGGTAAATCTACAGGACTGTGGGGGAAGGGCAAGCTCACTGTGTTGGAAGACAAGAAAGTCAGGCCTGTTCCCAGGGCCTGAATTCAACCCTAGCATTTAAAAAAAAATATTCTTGTACATTTTAAATACATGACTTACATTTACTCTCAATTGTTTATTGCAGGGGCTGGGAAGGTGGCTCAGTGGTAGAATGCTTTCCTTGAATGCCTGAGGCCCTGGGTTCGATTCCTCAGCACCACATAAGCAAAAAGAAAAAGGCCAGAAGTGGCACTGTGGCTCAAGTGGTAGAGTGCTAGCCTTGAGCTGAAGAGCTGAGAGACAGCACCCAGGCCCAGAGTTCAAGCCCCACAACCAGACCCAAAAACAAATGTTTACTGCATATTACAGTTAGTGTATTAATTGTTTTATTTTGTTTTTAATTATTTGTTATGTATTTTAGTGAGTATGATTACATGTATAACATTTTTTACATCCTATCACATAGGACATAGATTTGCATATATATTGTACATCATACTTGAGACTCAGGACTTTGACCGGTAAGGAAAACATGTGGGACAATTGGCTTCTTTCACCAGGATTAAGTTTTTGGCAATTCTGTGATTTGAACTCAGGGCCTAGAAGGCCCACTTCATGAATGGGTCAATGTTAGCATACCAGTCTGATGCAAGTGAAGTTGTCGGGCAAATTTGAGGACCCAAGTTCATGTCCTAGGAGTTGCCAATATATAAACAGATAGATGTGTAGACTGAAGTGTGTGTGTGTGTATTTGTATATGTATATGCATCTATCAATAAATGTATACAGAGACAGACATTCATGTAGATTCTAGTGTATAACTATATATAAAGTGTGATATCTATATTGTATTTATATATATATATTCTATTACTACCAATTATTTGGTATAAAATTATGCCTCCATTAATTAATCACGGTAGAAGACTTAATAAAGTATTAATTAAATTAATCAATAATCTATATTTATTGTGTACAATCTTATACTAGAATGACTTGCTAATTAGTGATTCAATTAGGACATGTCAACATTCTATTAGTGTTCCTATAGATAGGAACTAGTTTCCTAGGATCTTCAGCCATGTGTAGGTGGCAGTCCTAGGATCGAACTAAGGGCCTCTGTGCATGGATTGGGCTCAGGCTTCATTGACAGCCACCCAGCCTCAGCTATGCAAGGTCACATAAAATTTTCAAGCCTAGTCACTGTCACCCAGGATGGTTACAGTGCAAAGGAAACAAAGGTAATACTGTTGTGTAAAACTTCTTGGTTTATTCATCCTCCGTTTTTGTTGGTTTGATGATTTTTTGCCAGTGAAGGGAGTTGAACTTGGTTCCTAGGATCCCTGGGTCATCTGTGGGTGTAAAAACTGCACCCCAGCTTAGGGTAATCAAGGCTGAGGCAGAGTTAGGAAAACCTAATTTTAAGACCCATGCCTGCCCCCCCCAACAAAAAATGTTAAGGCATTGACTTGGAATTTAGGCCATTTTTTCTGCCATACCTGGGATTTGAACTCAGGGGCTGGGTAACTCTATTGTGATCTGGGTGACATAGGAGCTCACCGCCTTGAAGAAAAGAAACTCAGGAACATTTCCCAAGGCATGAATTCCAGGCCCAGGATTGGCAAAAATAATCTTTATATACATTTATAATGTATATCATATATATGTATGTATTTGCATAGATATTACATATTGTACCTAGGACACAAGATTTTCACAGCAAGGAAAACAGTTCAAAATTGGCTTCTTACTCCACCTATTAACTTTGGCACTGCTAGGATTTGAATTGGGCCTGGAATGCCCAATTCATCAAGTGGCCATTAAGTACAGCAGCCTCAAAAAAATTTACTGCCAGGCAGTTCTCAGGACCTGACTTCTAGCCCAAGGAGTCGCCAATATATAAATAGATAGAAGTGTAAATTGCTGCAAATATATATATATATATATATATATATATATAATATATGTGTGTGTGTGTGTATATATATATATATATATATATATATATATATATATATAGAGAGAGAGAGAGAGAGAGAGAGAGAGAGAGGGCTGGGGGAGAGAGAGATTTATAGGTTTATTTGATTGTATATTTAAATATATAAAAATATTTATAGAATGCAAGATGTTTACATATTAAATTACATGTAATATATTACTAATAATTAATAGATATTGAATTATGCGTCCATTTAATGATGTATCATGTTTTAAGGCACAATAAAATGCTTCCTTGAGCAAAAGGAGCTCAGGGACAATGTCGAGGATCACAGTTCAAGACTCAGGACCTGCTGCAAAAAAAAGAGCCAGTAACTCCACCTATCTGTGTATATATGCAAGTATTTCTATCGGTGAACATCCAGAGTCCCTATGAAGAAAGGAACCCAGCTAGGAAATTTGCTTTGAATAGAATGATTTCATAGCACAGCTTTCAAGACAGTGCATGTTCCAGAGCTCTCCTCACTGTTCCCAGTGTAACTTGAGGGTTTCTCCACACCCCAGGCTGCTGGAGGAAGTCTGCTTCATTGTTGGAACAGGCAAACAAAAAGCCTTACTCCTGTACAGCTGTGTAACAAACATTTCATCTGGGGCAATTAGTGAGGATGAGTGTGGGTGGGCTCTAAAGGCCAGGTGAAAAAACCCTCCTTTTCCCCAAGCTATCTCTCTTCCCAGTGCTCTGTTTTGACAGGAAGCCTTCATTTGTGCCACCTCCTGTGGCAGGCCAAGTTCCCTGCACTCATCCTGTCTTTGTTACACTATGTTCCAATGTTGAGACAAACTGCTACAATTAATTGAAGAGTCCTTCTGGCAGACAACTAGGGCCCTGAATCTAATGAAATGATTCATTATTGGCAGTGTTGCCTCCCTAGGTTTCCGGAAGCTTGCTAAATCTAAGCACTTGTGCAAAATCACAATGCTTCCTGTCATCTAGTGCTGGTGAAGCACATCAAGATTTGAAACCTTTGACCTCTCCTAGTTGTGCCCTTGGTGGCTAGATTTTGGGGTTGAACACTGGGCGAAGCTGCTGACCATGAGTTCAGAGCAGAAGCTCAGTGTTTTCCCATTTGGTGTCACAGCTTCACTTCTGGTCTCTGTGTGTGTGTGTGTGTGTGTGTGTGTGTGTGTGTGTATGTGTGTGTGTGTGTGTGTGTGTGTGTGTGTGTGTGTGTGTGTGTGTGTGTGTGTGTGTGTGCATACACTAGTCCTGAAGGACTCAGGAACTGACCACTGACCTAAGTTTCTCTTGTACAAGGACAGCACTCTACCACTTGAGCCACAGAGCACTTTAGATTTTTTTTCTAGTGAGGTGGCACTGAGTATTCAAGCCCAGGTTTCATGCATGCAAAGCACTCTACCCCTAAGACACATTCCTAGCACTCCACTTCAGGTTTATTTTTTCTTATAAGTTGGAGGAGTTGAAGTCTGGGCCTGGGTGCTGTCTCTTCAGCTCAAGTCTAGAGCTCTACCACTTGTGCTAAAGAGCCCCTTCAGATTTCTGGTGGTTCATTGGAGATAACCATCTCAAGGAATTTCCTGCTCAGGCTGGCTTTGGACTGTGATCCTCAGCTCTCAGCCTCCTGAGTAGCTAGGATGACAGGTGCGAGTCACCGGTACGCAGCTTCCACTTCAAGTTTCTAAGTGGTGAATAGGAGATAATAGTCTCATGGCACCTTTTGTGTCTGGGATAGTTTGGAACGCAGATCATCAGATTTCAGCTTCCTGAGTAGGCAGGATGACAGACCTCAGCTAAAGACACCTAAGCTCTCACACTATACTGAAAAGAGTCATTGGCTCCACGTGGTAGAGTGCTAGCCATGAGCCCAAGATGAAAGTCAGTGCCTCGGCTCTGAGTTCAAGGTACATGATGGAGAAAAGTAAACCAAAATAATTGTTGCAGGAAACAACTCACTACATTTCAGTACATACATCATTTTGGCCCTGACATGGGGACATATCTGAGCCTCAACTTTCCCATCTGTACAATCATCTTACTTGTGGAGCTTTTACAAGGACCAGATGAAAGAATGAACCCCGTGAAGGACTAGGCATACAACTCATGAAGAACTCATCACATAGCTGTATCCCACATGCTGTCATTAGAATTAGGGTGCTTTAATCATTATCACCATTCTTTTAGAAACACATCACAAACCTCACAAAGTTCACATCTAATGATTTAGAGGGGTGGGGTGGGTTTTTTTGGGGGGAGTCAGCCACATGGATTGCACTCAAAGGTTGGGGGTACTATCCTAAGATATTTAGCTCAAGCCTAGAGCTCTGCCAGAGTTTCGCAGACTTCATGCCAGGACTGAGTTCTAAACCCACCACTGTCAGATCTCAGCCCCCGAGTATCTTGCATGACAGGGGTGAGTGAGCCAGCAGCATCTGTTTTGGTGGAGCTGGGTTGCAGTAGTTTACCTCTGGCTAAGTCAGGTTAGAAGTCACCTGTCAACACCAGACTCCCAGCTTGCTCTGTGATGAGGTATTTGCTGCCTATCCTTATATCATTGCAGTCAGAACATTCTATCTTCTTTTTTTTGGTGCCACTACTAGGGTCTTGAATAAGGGTCTAGACACACCCCCTATGATTTTATCCTCAAAGCTAGGACTCAACTACTTAAGCAAGACAGCACAACTTTTGGATTTTTCTGTGCATGTGGTAGTGAGGAATCAAACCCAGGGCTTTGTATGTCCTAGGAGAGCACACTACCACTGATCCCCAGGAGTGACAAGAGTACAAACAGATAAATGTGTAGATTGGTGTATAGATAGGTAAGTAGGTAGATAGATAGATAGACAGATAGATAGATAGATAGAGAGGTATATGCTTAAAACAAGAAAGAGATGTCTGTACATTATGAAATAGCATATACAATATTGCTACCGATTATTGGCAATTAAATTATTCCTTCCTTTTTTAAGTATCATGATTGAATACATAATAAAGTATTAATTGAAAATTAATGTAGTATAATTTTTGTATATAGTTTTATAATATAATCATACACTAGTAATTTATTTGTTACTTTAATAACATTTCATTTGTATGGATGTATATCAGAATGCGCCTTAGAATCTCCCACCATTCATTAGTGGCAGTACCAGGATTCAACCTCCAGGCCTAAGTTGCCTCTTTTGGCTATGGCTTCCCTAATAGCCCACCAAATATCAGCAATGCAAGGTCATGTACACTTTCTGGGCCTTGTCATTTAGACCCTGGATGGCCACAACGCAAAGGTGGAAGAAAAAGTAAAATCACCTACTTGAACGTCTCAGTTTTTCTTTTTTGTGTGAGAATACCATAAAGAGGAGTTACAATTACATGGGCAAGATAACCAGTACCCTTCTTATCAAGCATTGTTGCCTCCTCTTTGTTTCCCCTTCCCATCTCAATTTATCTTTCTCTTTTTTTTTTTTTTTTTTTTTTTACTAGCCTCAAGATTTGAACTCTGGTCCTAGGATCCCAGGGTTGGTTGTGGCAGAGATGCCAAGACCTGAGTTCAAGCCCCATGCTTTGGCCCAAAAAAAAATAATAAGGCCCTGGCTTGGAATTTGCACCATTTTTCTGGCAGGCTTTTGATTTGAACTCAGGGTCTGGGTAAATCTGTGACACTGTAGGTGAAGGGGAAGATCACCGTCCTTGAAAACAAGAAATTCAGACCAATTCCTAGAGCCTGAATTGAAGCCCCAGCACTGGAAAAACTAATATTTATATATAAGATCTATTTATATTGCATGGTTTTACAGCTTATGACGTTTATTACACTTATTAATTTAGTATTATTACACATATAATGTTTCATTTCCTCATATCACCTAGGATATATTTGAATATGGATTATACATCATACTGAGACCAAGGACTGTCACAGAGAAGAAAAAAATGTGTCAAAATTAGCTTCTTACTCCATGAATAAATTTTTGGCCATGCTGGGATTTCAACTCACAATGCCCAATCCATAAATGCAGTCACAATTTTAGCAGACCAGGGTGTGGCAAACTGAGCTGCCAGGAAGTCCTGAGGACCTGTGATCAAGCCACAGTAGTGCACAATATATAGATAGATAGATAGATAGATAGATAGATAGATAGATAGATAGATAGATAGATAGATAGATAGATAGATAGATAGATAGATAGATCGATCGATCGATAGATAGATAGATAGATAGATAGATAGATAGATAGATAGATAGATAGATAGATAGATAGATAGATAGATAGATGTATATATATGTGAGTATGTGTGTATATATATATATATATGCATATATATTCAGGGAGGGAATGTTAAGATATTATATATATAACCAATTATTAGTGATTACATTATGCCTCCATTTAATGAAGTATTATGGTTGAATACTTACAAAATCTGTAATTAAAAATTAGTCAAAACCCTTTCATTAGGTGCTAGAATGGAAGATATAAATCCAGTAATTTGTGTGTGGCACTCTAAAATAGAATCAAGAATTAACTGCAAATTATTACTTTTATGCATTCCATTAGCATTCACATGAATAGGAATGAGTTTGTCAGATTCTCCCTCTATTTGTGGGGGGCAGTCCTAGCATTCGAACTCCAGGCATGGGTAGTTTCCTTCGAATGCAACCCATTGGAATGGCACTGTGAAGACTTCAGATTGTCACGATTAAAAAAAGAACAAGAAGAAAAGAAAGCCAGGTGTCAGCAGCTTCTGCCTATAATCCTAGCTCCTCAGGAGGCTGAGATGTAGAGAATGCCAGTTTGAATTCAGCTGGGGCAGGAAATTTCCTGACACTCTTATTTCTAAAAGACCACAGGGAAAAAAATGCACACATGGGTGTGGCTGTGGCTCAAGGGCAGAGCACTCCCCTTGAGCAAAAGGAGCTCAGGGACAGTGCCTAGGCTCATAGTTCAATCCCGGACCTGCCAAAAAAAAAAAAAAAAAAAAAGGAGGCAGTAATTCTATGTCTCTGTGTATGGATGGATGGTGTATGGATGATGGGCATTCACCAGGTTGCCCATGCCCAGCCCCCAAACCTGGGCAAGCTGGGACAAGCACTGAGACAATACTAAGTCTGAGCCGGCAGCTTGAACAAAGCATCCTTCTCTGCCATTTAAGTACTGAAGCCCCAAAGGCTTTGCCTGGGCTGGTGTGTGCAACAGGTGCATTATATTGTGGGTGAGGTGTCCCATCAGGACACCTAGAAGCCAGCCACTGCCTCCAGGGAGACCACAGTTCCTAGGCTGTAGGAGTTGTCCAAGGTTCTGGCTCCATATTCTAGATCCCTCTGTAGGATGTGGGGCCTGGTGCCTATCACTCATTCATCATTCCTGACTGCCAAGTCTCAGGCTGGTCCCAAATCCTGGGAAAGATAGGACATAGCCAGTGATTTCTGTGCCGAAAGGGGTTAGCCAATAAATTCCACCCTCATAGCTCCTGTTAGAAGTGAGCCTTGGACTGCGAATGTGGCTTAATTGTAGAGTGCTTACCTAGATTGCATGAAGTCATGGGTTCGATTCCTCTGTACCACAGAAAAAGAAAAAGCCAAAAGTGGCACTGTGACTTAAGTGATAGAGCGCTAGCCTTCAGAAAAGAAGCTCAGGAACATGCTCAGACCTTGAGTTTAAGCCCCAAGACTGTCAAAAAAATAAAAAGGGACCCGGTTGAGACATATTCTTCTGGGACTCAGAGGTCAGAAGTAAGAGGTAGAGGTCAGGTACTGGTGGCTCACCCCTGTAATCTTAGCTACTCAAGAGGCTGGGATCTGAGGATCAAAATTACAAGCAGGAAAGACTATGAGACACTTTTCTCCAATTAAACACCCAAAAAGCCAAAAGTAGAGCTGTGGTTCAAGTACTGGTGTGTTAGCCTTGAACACAAAAGCTCAGGGATACTGTCAAGGTGATGAATTCAAACCCCCCAGTCTGGCAAAACACACACACCAGTCAGCCTTCACAAGTTCCATCTCTAGCAATTCTATATTTTTTTTTTAAAAAAAGAGGGAAAAGTGAAGGTAAGAGTTGCTCCAGGAGGTGGTACAACCTGTGCCAAAATTCCACAGGAGTTATAAGATGTGGAACAGGACAGAGAGCCTCAGGCAGAAGGTACAGCATGGGCAAAGGTCCTGAGGTATGGTGTAGAGCCGGTGGTGTGGGTGGAATGAAGGTTCTGTGGCTTCAGACAAGTCTGGCAGGACATTCAAGGCTGGGTCAAGGTTTGTACTTGAATCACAGGTAGGGCAGAGGGTGGGGACCCAGAATGGGGCCCAGAGGGAAGATTAGCTTGGCTTTTCACCATGGACCCCAGCCATTTTCAGTGGCTGGAAGCCTATTTTTCACAGCTCCTGACCCTCAGAGGCCTCCTTTGCATGGAAGAGTCAGGGCAAATGCAGGGAAGAACTTTTTCTTAAGAAAAGTTTCTAGCCATCAGTGGCTCAACCCCTGTAAATACTAGCTATCCAGGAGACTGAGGTCAGATATAGTGGGTCAAATACAGCTCAGGAGAAAAAAGTTGGTGAGACTCTTTTCTTGCCAATGAACTACCAAAAGACAGAAATGGAAATGTGGCTCAAGTGGTAAAGTGCCAGCTTGAGAAAAAGTTTAGAGACCAGGGCTCAAACTGAGTTCAAACCCCAGTACTGGCACAGAAAAAAAATAAAGAAAAGCTTTAAGAAGCTCCTAGCCCACTGTGGTGAAAGGCCAGATCAGCTAAGTGCATGTGGCTCTTACATGTCCTCCTAGATCCTCAGGAAGCTGAGATCAGAGGATCGTGGTTCAAATCCAGCCCTGGAAGAAAGTCCAGGAGACTCTGATCTCCAAGGAACCATCAGAAAACTGGAGGACACGCTGTGGCTCAAGTGGTAAGCTGAAGAGCTGAGCTACAGTGCCCAGGCCCAGAGTTTGAGCCCCATGATCAACACCTGCTTGTAGCTCACTCTGTGACTCTAGGCAGAGTACTTTCCAATGGGTCCCTGAGAGTCGGGTCTCCCAATGTCTAGGTGTCTTCAGAGCAGTCTCTTTGACGGCCTTTGTGTATGGAACGGGCCACAGTATCAGAGAAGGGTCCCGCCTTCGGGCATGGAGGTCATCAGCCTGGTCATCAGAATGGCATCAGTCATGGGTACAGTGTGCATCTGAGCAGTAAACCAATGTCTCAGACCATGGTTCTGGGCCAGGAGGGCCAGGAGCTGCAAGATGGCACAGCAGGTAATGCCTACTCATGCGGGTATCACAAGTTTGCGACTCTGTCAGGCACACCTTGGGCAGGTGTTGAGTTGGGCTCATGAAAGACTTGTAGGCTCAGGAATCCACAGCTGGCTGGCTGATGCTTGTAGCAGTCGCTATCCCAGGAGTCACAGGGCTCGGAGCCCTGCTTTCCTCTCCACTGCTTGGGGACAGATGAAGGTCTTCAATCTTGGACTGACTACAAAGGAGCATCCATAGTGTCCTTCCCTTGGTCCTGTGGCCCCGTGCACGGATGGAGGGGCAGATTCCATGGAACTTCCTGCCATGGCCCAGACCCACTTGGCCCAAGAAGGACTTATGGAGAAACCACTTGATCTACTTTGAGAGTTTACTATGACTATGCCTCAGGAGTGCCCCCAGTTCTAGCTCAGCTCATCATTATCACCTTCTTCTGTGTGTGTGTGTGTGTCTGTGTGTGTCTGTGTGTGTGTGTCTGTGTGTATGTGTGTGAGCATGTGCATGTGTGCATGCATACCCATGCATCTTTGTGCTAGGGCTTGAACTCAGGGCCTGGGATCTGTCCCTCAGTTTTTCCATTCAAGGCTACCACTCTACCAGTTGAGCCACAGCTTTTCTTCCAGCTTTTGGGTGGTTATTTGCAGAAGGGAGTCTCACACACTTTTCTAGCTGGACTGGCTCTGAATGGTAATCCTCACATCTCAGCCTCCTGAGGAGCTAGGAATAGGACAGCATCAGCTAGTAGCATCTGGCCACACTTTCCTTCTTGGCTAAAACAGAGTACCTCTCTCCCAGCTGAGTACGCAGCTGCAGCTACCCCTCCTAACCCAGGCTTCAGAGGAAACATTCCCTCCCCTGAGGACAAAGAAATAGGATTAAGTTTGAGCTTTATGTTCTCCACACAGTCAGGGGCTGCTGGGAGCTGATGTGGAGGTCAGAGGATCTAGGCAAGGGCAAGTAGACAATGTGTTAGAACAGAAGAGAGTATGAGAAGACATCCTTGTAGCTAGATGCCAGTGGCTCATGTCTGTAATCCTAGCTACTCAAGAGTGACACCTGAGGATCAATCAAGATTCAAAGCTAGCCTTGGCAGACTCTTCTCTCCAATGAATCACCAAAAACACTGGAAAGCAGAGCTACCCTAGTTCAAGTGGTACAGCACCAACCTTGTGCAAACAAGCTAATGGATACCTCCGAGGATCTGAGTTCAAGCCCTGGTAAACACACACACACACACACACACACACACACACACACACACACACACACACACACACACACTTACATGTGCACGGACACACACATACACACGGTAACATCTTTAGCAGTTGCCAATGGCTCATACCATCAACCCCAGCTACTCAGAAGCTGAGCTCTCAAGATGGCAGCTTGAAGCCAGCCCAGGCAGGAAAGTCCACTAGACTCTTCTCTCCACTAAACTAGTAAAAAGGTTGAAAGGTGAGCTGTGGCTCAAGTGGTACAGTGTTAGCTCAGGGACAGTGCCTAGGCCCTGAGTTCCAGCTCTGAGATATTTTTTCTTTTTTTTTTTTTTTAAATTGTATTTTATTTTATTTGAGAACATACTGTACAGGGGGGCTACAATTACATGGGCAGGATAATGCATACATTTCTTACCAAGCATTGCAGCCTCCGAGATATTTTTTCTTAATAGACACCCTTTGCCATCCCCATCCCCACAGGCCATACATCCAGATTTTGGTTATCCTAGATCTCATTTCCACTCCTGCCACTTCCACAGCACTGCCACAAGAGGCTGGTGTGTGGCCAGCACTGGATTAACAAGTGAACATACACAAGGGGGGCATAGCCAGATCAAGGCTAATGCCCCAGAACATTGAGGTATTGGCCATACCAGTCTCTCATCCCCCAGTTCCCTGGCCATGGAATCTAAAGCCTGTGCCTCTGTATTCTGGGCATCTGGAATTGTCTAGAAGGACCTAGAGAGGCCCAGCTGGGGCTGGAAGATAATTTCCTGTGGTAAGGTACATTGACATTTCCTAGACACTGACAGATACTTCCAAGCCACCATGGCCTCACCTCCCATGTAGCCCCAGAAGATCCTTGGTTGGGCGGCCTTCAGTCAGCTATCATGCTTGAGTTGGCCAGAGCCACTGGCAACCACCCTTCCCCAGCTCCACTACCAGCCTACAGGAAGGGACATGCAGCCAGAAGCCCAACTGAGAAAAAGTACAGGACATCACATGAATGAGCCCTCGCCCCCCTCACCCTGTTGTCAGGGGAGAACCTATGCCAGCCTGCCCTGCTAACCCAGAATCCCCTGGAGGTGGCCAAAGACATGTATGACCAGACTTGGGCCCCAAAGAAAAGCTGGAATATGCAGGTCTCTGGCAATTTAAGACTCATTGTAGACCCTGGTAGGGGGCTAAAGGCAAGGTTGCTGTGCAGGAAGGGCACCAACTGAAGTCAGAAAGAGGCAAACAGGCACCAATGAAGGGGACAGAGAAAGATGAGGGAAAAATACACACACACACACACACACACACACACACACACACACACACACACACGCACACACACACACACACACACACACACACACACACACACACACACACACCATGGGTAGCCCAAGGCCTCAGCAGTCCCTGAGCACCTTAACATCCCAACCCTTGAGAAGATGGCACTACCACCCTCAGACCAACTGTAGACAAAACTCAGAAACTCTCACATGTCTGGAATGGCTCATGACACAGCATGCCATTTCCTACTGTACACACCGCTATGTAGAATACTCAGCTATCTTATTTTTATTTGTTGCTCATGGGGTTTGAACTTTGGGCTTGTGCGTAGTCCCTCAGCTCTTCAGTTGAAGGTGCACGCTCTACCACTGGAGCCACAGTGCCACTTCCGGTTTTCTGGTGGTTCACTGGAGATAAAGTCTCACAGATTTTCCTGCCCAAGCTAGCTTTGAAACTTGATCCTCAGATCTCAGCCTCCTGAGTAACTAGGATTACAGTTGTGAGCCACTGGCAACGCCTGGCTTCAGTCACCTTCTCACACCCAGGGTAAACCCACCTTGTCAGGCCACAAACTACATGCAGCCCTTCCCTTCAGACTTTGACACCAGCATACAAAACCATTCTGCCATGGATGGGGAGAATATAATTGACACTACCCTCCCACCCCTATTCCCATTCGCCACTCCTTGCCTAAGAAAGGCCACGACCTCTGGAGTTCTTGGTAAGGCAAAGCCCACCATGCTGTAACTTCACCCTTGGGCAAAACTGGGCAGTTAGAAATGTCTGTACCCTGAGGCCAGCACCTGGTCCCCAACCACAGCAAACCCACTCCTTCACCATCTCTTGCAGGCAAGGGCAAGGGGTGTCTTTCTTTCTTGTTTTTTTTTTTTTTTTTTTTTTTTTTTTTTGGTTGAGGGTCTTAAACTCAGGGCTTGGGTACTGTCCCTGATGATGATTTTTGCTCAAGGCCAGTGCTCTACCATTTGAGCCATGGTGCCACTTCTGGTTGGAGATTGGAGATGATACTCTCCTGGGACATTCCTGCCTGTGCTGGGGAAACAAGATACTCCCGAGTAGCCAGGATGACAGCCATGAGCCATCAGCGCATGGTTTATGGTGTCTCAGACTTTAGAATTTCCAACTAGTCCTCCTCTAGACACTCCCACCTAGTCACTCCTCTAGATCCCTTAGGGACAGCAAAGGGAGGCTCAGAATCTGGGTAGGGCCATAGGCATTAAAGTGCCCCTTCCATATCACTACTCCTCTCTAACCTCCCATCTACCTCCTCTGGAAAGCATGGTCATCTGGGGCAGATCAGACCCACTAGGACTTCTGGGGCCTGCCCTGTATCCCCCTGCCCCACCCAACCGGTATCTGAGGATTTCTGGAGCCAGCTGTTCCATGTCGTGGTGGATGTTGGGAGGGTTGCTGATAACTGGGTCCAGGGGATGCCAGGGCAGAAGGAGTGTCCAGCTCCCCTCTGTCAAAGAAGGAGACACATAAAAATGGATGGATCTACTAAGAGCTACAGGGCATAGCCATCCACCTGTCACCAAGGACTCTTGGAGTGCTGTTTTATGTTGACAGTCTAAGGGCTATACCTCGGGGTTTAGGTGCTATACACAAGCTTCTTTTGGTCGAGGCCAGTGCTCTTCCACCTGAGCCACGGTGCCACTTCCAGCTTTTTCTGTGTATGTGGGCCCTAGGAATAGAACCCAGGGTTTCCTGTGTGCTAGTCGAGCCCACTACTGCTAAGACACAATCCCAACCCTGGATAGCTGTTCTTCTGTAACCCCTCAGGCGTGTCTCAGGACAGTCTTGCACATCTGTACTGAGTTTCTCAGCAGCAGCTATGGCTGAAAGTGAACATGCTCCTCTATGTTGTTCTTTATGTACAGCACCTTTGCTCTGTGTGCTTCCTGTCAGAAACTCCTTGTTAAGCAAGACCCCTTTTCAAGTGCTGCTTCTAAGAAGCCTGCTCCAATCACCCTGGCAGAGTGGGGTCTTCTCTCCTCTGCAGGATGTTGGCCTTGTCACGCTCTCCCTTCCTGCTGGTGTGGGTTGAAAGCAGATGAAGGGGAAGGTCTGGCTTTTACCACCCAATTTCTGAAGGCTCTGATACACTACCCAGGGACTGGTTCTGTATCACACTCCGTGAGAGGGCACTCGAGGCCCAGGCAATCTGGGGGAAACAACATGGGTCCATTTCTTTGGTGGGCTTGAACTGAGGATCTGGGAGCTGCGTCTGTGAGTTTTTGTGCTCAAGGCTGGTGCTTTACCACGTGAGCCACAGCTACACTTCTGACTTTTTGGTGGTTCCATGGAGAGAAGAGTCTCACCAGCTTTCCAGCTTATGGCTGGCTGCAATCTTTGATCCTGAGATGTCTGCCTCCCAAGAAGCCAGGATGTCAGGTGTGAGCCTGAGCCAGTGCCACGGACCGGCTCTGTCGGGACGATGGAGGACACCTGGTGGAGGTAACTGGAACAGGTGGGGAGATGGCAAACAAACAACTCACACACAAGAGGAGTGAATGCTGAGTGCGATTTATTGCAGAGGATAACAAGCTTTTATAGCAAAAGTCTCCATGAGAAAGGGCAAAAAGTTACACAATCTTGTTGCAAGGCTTCGTTCTTGGGTGGTCACCAGCTGGTCGCCTGATCTTGTTTTTTGGATGACGAGTTATGATGATAGGCACTTGTTTTCGGCTTTATCTCTATTTTTAAGAAATACAATTGGTTTTGATGTTTATCACCTATTAACCATTAACCAGAGCATATGGGCAAAGTGCTGGACAGAAAGGCATGAACTCTAGTACTTTATTATTATTTTTGTTTAGTTTTGTACTTTATGTGTTTTAAATCTTTTCTAAGCAATTGTGCTTCTTTGCCATTCTTTAGAGGGTCCCCAATTTGTGGCCAAAAATCATGATATTCAGTATACTTAGTTAAATCTGGCCATATATCAAATTTAAGCTCATAGTGTCTTCTCTGTAACCCATTCACAAAATTTTTTACTCTTTTTCATAGAGGCCTTAACTGTCTCATAAGGTCTTTCTTGTTTCTTTTTTTTTTTTTTTATAATAAGCACTAGAGCTAGCAAGTCTCTCAGCAAATAGAGAGTAATAGGAAGTTCTTTCTCCTAAGTAGTTTACCCAACGGTTGCCATCCTTATCATACACACCTGTAAAAGGCTATGGATCTGAGGGAAGTCTTTGGGGTCCTCTAGATAATGGAGGATTCCACCGTTTTCTTTTGATAAGTCATTGCCACCTTCCATCTACCAACCTTTTAGGAATCTTATTTAGCTTTTGGTCTAAATATCCCTCTACATCTTTCTTATCTACAGGATATCTATATGGGTCTATTGTATATGTTTCAGGATTAAAGGGAAGTCTCCAATAGCCATGCACTCTTTTTGTTTTAGCCGTGCCGACAGCTTCTTGTAAATCTCTTACAAACAATTCCTTCTGCTGAAGTGACGTCATGAAACCCCCAATACTTTTATATTTACTTATGACTTGTCTAATAGCCTCCATAAGAGGGGCTTTTAGGGTAGCACTTAACTCTGGTGAGTTAGTCATATTCTTACGACACTCATCAGATGTTGGAGTCATCAACACTTCCAAGAAAGAGCCCTGAATAAGGGAACGTTGAGCATGAGTAAGTAGAACAAACAGCAGGAACAGTAAAAGATTAATAGGCACTCCTATACAGCGAAGAAAAGAAAAACAGGAACAGAAACACATCTTTCCCAGGGGCTTGCCAGCCTTTCCAGGAGGTAGGCCTCTTTGAAGCCCCATTCTCTGAGGTAGACTTCGGTGAAGTCCATTCTCAGAGGTAGGCTTCTGTGAAGCCCCATTCTCAGGTCTGAAAGTAGGTGTTCCATGCTAAGCAGACTCCGCCGGAGTAGGCGTGGCAGTGACGGGCACCAAAGCCTTTCTTTTGAGCTTCTTTTTATCTCATGTCAAGTAGCGAGCCCTAGTTAAAATAGTCATTTACAGGGGATCAAGTTCCTCTCCTAGGTCAGTTAATCCAAGAAAATGAAGTGTCTTTGGAAAAGCTAGTCTGAATTGGCCTGGGTGAGTATGTGTGTGTGTGTGTGTGTGTGTGTGTGTGTGTGTGTGTGTGTGTGTGTGTGTAAGTTTTGGGGATACCTACTCTATCTCTCTGGTTCCTTATCCTCCCTGTGGTGAGTACAACCAGGCTCCCCACCCCAAGGAAGGCGGGCAGGGGAGGGTACACAAGGTCACATTGAGTGGAATGATCTGAATTCTATCCTTCAACTGAAGCCTGGAAAGATAATGGAGAGAAGGAGAAGTTTAGAGGAACATCAAGAGAAGCCCATTATCTTTGGATACAAGTACCAGAGAGAAGACTGAATCCATCCTTTTTGGTAGTAAGGTAACAGACGCCCATTCTTCATTTATTTCATTATTTTTTGTGAGTCCTAGGGCTTGGATTCAGGGCCTGATTGTCATCCCTGAGCTTCTTTTACTCAAGGATGAGGCTCTACCACTTGAGCCACAGCACCACATCTGGATTTGTGTGTGTTGTGGGGTGGTTGTTGCTTTATGGGAGATAAGAATCTCACAGACGCTCCTGTCCTGGCTGGCTTTGAGTCACGTCCATCAGACCTCAGCCTCCCCAATAGCCAGGATGATGTGCAGGAACCACCGACACCTGACCACCACCATCCACTTATAATCCCCTAGGGCAAGTGCTGGACCACCTGCACTGCACCCCCTTGTGAGTGGGAAGCAGACATGGGTGGGTTTGATACTTCAACAGCCTACATACCTTTGAGCATTGTTCCAGGTCAGTCTGATGGCGGCTTCCTCGTCATACACAGCAATGACTTGGCTCTGTCACAAGAACAAATGTCCCCCAGGAGGTGGCAGTTCTGGGGTCTTTCCTCTTCACACTGCCCCCACTCCTCGAAATGACACCCCAGCAAAGCGATATAGACATAGAGTGAATTCATTTTCTTATAACCAGGGTCTGGCCAGAAAGGTAACAGTGAGGAATCCCGATGCAGACCAGCCTGAGCATATATTGAGACTCTATCTCAGAAATGCCCAAGACAGAAAGTCTTGGCTCGCATGTTAGAAGACCTGACTAGCAAGTCTAAAGCCTTGAATTCAAACCCTAATATACCAAAAAGAATCAGAAGCCCTGGTGCCAGAGGCTCATGCCAATAATCCTAGCTACTCAGGAGGCTAAGATCTGAAGATCACAGCTCAACATTTAAAATAGGGTTGGCCTCACCCATCAGACATCATGATAAGACCCAAAGTCTGAACCATGAAAGTGTGCTCCATATTAACAGGGCTCTCATCCTTACTAAGTGCTGGCCATGCTCTTTGTCCCCCTGGGGAGCCACCTCCTGTGGGCTCCACCCCCAGGTCCTCCTAAGCTCCTTCTGCCACCAACCAGGCCCAAGGAAGTAGACAGCTCCAGGACATACAAATCCCTTGGTCTTATAATTTAGCAGTGCTGAATCCCCATCAAGCATCTCACCCTTTCAGGTCCCCAGACCTCAGCCACAAAGTCCATGTACCCACCACAGAAAGCACGCAGAAGTTACCAAAGGGTCCACTGCTCCTTGTTACAGCCCACTTCCACACTCACATACACACACACACACACACACACACACACACACACACACACACACACACACACACAACCTGCAGGGGTGGTTCATGTTTGTCTTCCATGCTACTCAGGAGGCTGATGTTTGAAGATCACAGTTCAAAGCCAGCCCATTCTGGAAAGACTGTGAGGCTCTTATCTACAGTGAACCACCAAAAATCTAGAGGTGGAGCTATGGCTCAAGTGTCAGAGCAAAAGCTTTGATCACAGAAGCTCAGGAACAGCACCTAGACCCTGAGTTCAAGGCCCAGATCCTCTAACTCCAAACACACACACACAGACATAGACACAGACACAGAAACACACACACATGCACACACACACACACACACACACACACACGGACAGCCCAAGGCTTTGGCAGTCCCTGAGTACAGACCCATGAACTGTCTCAATTAGGATCACATCCTACCCTCAAGAAGGTGGCACTACCGACATCAGACCTACTATAGAAAAACCAGTAAGCCTCTCACATATCTGGAATGTATCATAGTCCAACATGGCAGTTCTTAATGTACATACTGCTATGTGGAGAACTTAGCCCCCTCTTTTTTTGTAGTTGGTCATGGGGTTTGAACTCTGCACCAGGGTGCTGTCCCTCAGCCCTTCAGCTGAAGGTGAGCAATATCCCACTTGAGCCACAGCACCAAATCCTGTTCTCTGGTGGTCCATTGGACATCAAGTCTCACAGACTTTTCTGCCCAAGCTGGCTTGGAACCATGGTCTTCACATTTCAGCCTTCTGAGTAGCTAGGATGACAGTTGTGAGCCACCAGCGGCTTCCAGCTTCACCTCGTCAGGCCACAATCTTCTTTCAACCCTTCACTTCAGACTTTGTCACCCAGCATCCAAATCCGTCCTTCAATGGAGAGAATACAGACATAATAATCCCACCCCTGCACCCATTTGCCCACTCCCTGCCTGCCACAGTCCAAGTCCTCTTGAAGCTCTGGCTTCAAACTGGGGCAAACGGGGAGTTCTTAAAAATGTCTATACATTGAAGCCAGCAGATGGTCTCCCAAACAAAGCCTCTCCCACACACACACCTCCACCATTTTGCTTTCTTTCTTTTTTCAGTTGTGGGGCTTGAATTCTGGGCCTGGGTGCTGTCCTTGAGTTCTTCAGCTCAAGGCAAGCACTCTACTACTTGAGCCACAGCACCACTTCCAGTTTTCAAGTGGTCCGTTGGAGATAAGAATCTCAGGGTCTTTCCTGCCCATGATAGCTTTGAACCATGATGCTCAGATCTCAGCTTCTAAGTACCTAGGATGGCAGCCATGAGCTACTGGCACCTGGCCAAAGATAATTTTCCATCCTTTTCATCCTATCCCCTCAGGAGACTGATATCTGAAGACTACAGTTGGATTCCACCCATGGCACAAAGTCCATTAGAACTTTTTTTCTACAATTAAACACCCAAAAATGTTGGAAGTGAAGCTTTGGCTCAAATGGTAGAGGACTAGCTTTGATCATCAAAGACAAGGGATAAAACCCAGTCCTTAGTTTCAAGCTTTTTCTAGCAAAGACCCACCCAAAAAGGGAAGCAGGTTGGTACACGGGAGCTCAAAGTTCACACATAATACTCAGGACTCCCAGAACAGACCCCATCCGGCTCTGATTCTCTAGATTCTATGTCCTACATCATGGCAGTCTTAGATGGGACTGACCATGCACCAACTTAGGATGTTGAAGTACAATCTCATACTGAGGATCCCCTGACCTTATCAAAGACTCAGGATCTCTCATTCTCCTGCATTGACACTGGGCAGCAAGGTGAGTTGCAGTTATCCAACCACAGGATGTGAATATGAAAGGATTTCTCTGCCAGGGACTCCAACTGGAGGGGCTCTAGGTCCCTCTCTCTCTGGAAGAAAAGTGCTGGTCCATCCCAGGAATGTTCCTAGGTTGTAAGTATCCTCAAAGAAACAACCCTGCTCAGAGCCCAGTGCCTCTTGTTTTCCCACCAGCCTCTATCCAAGCCTGCCCCACCTTCAGTCAGCCCTTTCTGAATCCCAGATCTGCCATGTAGACTAAAGGTTGAGCCAGCAAAGAGACCCACCTCTGCCTCTGAGAATGGCAGTCACATGGTCCTAGTGCCCTCTACAGGAAGTCTCGAAGTAACTCAGGTCTCCACTCCTTCCTCATTCCCTGACTGTCCTGTGCCAGTGGCCCACTTACCTCTGTCTATGTTGGCGGAATAAACACCGGGAGTGTCATCTTCTGATTGAGCCAACGAAAGTCCCGGTCCCCAAGGATGTACTGCACAGGCATCCTGCAGTGGACAACAGCCAGGCAGTCAATGGTGAACCCAAGGTTCCAGGACTCTTAATAGAAGTGTGGCTGGGTCAAAGACTCTATAACTGGTGGTCTATAGTGTCAGGAAAGGTCATGGCTCCAATGTCCTGAAACACCTGACCTTGGATCTTCCTACCTCTTCCCTCATCCCAACACCTCCCTAGCCCTTAGACAATTTCTTATTATCTGTCCAGGAAATAAACTTGCTGGGGCTGGGATAATTGAAACCTGGTGACCCCCCCTGAGCCCTAGGTCCTTCCTGAGGCTGCTTCCCCCTGCAGTTGGTGACCACACAGCTCCTGGATGTCATGAAGTTGCTGAAGGGTCAGTGGCTTAATCCTACATACTGGCTTTAGGCTCTGAAATGTTACCCACAGAGATTGTGAGTGGTTGGCTTTCTTGATCCAGGGACTCCAAACCAAGGCTCGCATGCTCCCTTCTTCCTTCCTTTCCTCTTTTTTTCCCTTCATCCTTCCTTCCTCTCTCTCTGTTTCCTTCCTTTGTCTCACTCCTGGCCTTGAATTCAGAGCCCGGGTGCTGTCCTTAAGCCTTTTTACTCAAGGTGACCAGTCTACAGCTTGAGGTACACATCCATTTCTGGCATTTTCTTTTTGGTTGTTAGTTGGAGATAAGAGTCTTATAGTCTTTCCTGTCTGGGCCTTAAGCCTTGATCCTCCCATCTCAGCCTCCTAAGTAGCTAGGATGACAGGCATGAATCCCCAGCATCCAGTTCAAACCAAGGTTTCTTCCTGTGCTGTGGAACCAGCACCAGAACCTTTCATCATCTATGACCCCCACTCCCTTACCTCCTTGAGCATGGCACATACTGTAACTCTTTGTTGGATTACTAAATGAGCATCTGTCTATTACAATATTATAGAAAAGTCCCATTCAATTCATGTAAGTATCCTGGGGCAGGGCGGGGGGAGGCAAAGCCTGATGTAGCTCTCCCACAGTTCTCCCTCGTCCCTCTTCCCACCCTCCTGATGCCACTACACTTAACTGTTTTGGCTCCCAGGATGTGAGCCACGATGTGCTCGTTGGATTCTGGGGCCACTGGGATGCCTATCTTCTCAAAGATCTCTGTCCAGTGGCGGACCAACTCTGTGGCACTCCATGCCCCCTCAGGTGTGAATGAGGTTGCCGTGAGCTGAACCCCTGGCTCAAGTGGCCTCCTTTCCTCTCCGTGGGGCCAGACAGGATGGTCCACTATATCTGGCCCCAAGTTTCATGTTACAGAGAAAGGATTCTCGAGGCATCCCGGATCTCTAAATCTCCCACAGTCCATTGCAGGTGCTGAAAATCATCTCTGCTCACAGCTGGCAGGCTGGGGATGGTGAGGTCACTCTCTGCTCCCCATGACATCCTTGACTGTGGTGGTCACCCTAGAGAGAGCTGTAGAAGAATCAGCACCTGCCAGAGAAAGGCAGTCAAGGCACGACATTCATAGCAGGAGACCATCTGGCTTGGGAACTCTGTGTGTGCCACTTTGAACTTCACTGTCTGACCGCTGAATTGGTTCATGTAATTTGACCCATGAACCCAGGCATTAGTGGAAATTGCCAGCTTCAAGAAAAAAAAAACCTGGAAAAGGTGGCATATCACTTGTCCCAATCAAATTTAAAGGGTTCCAAAATCAGTGGTCCCCTTTTCCTTCCAGACAGCCTACAGCAGGTTATAGAAACTGGCAATCAGAGAGCTCTAGCTAACTGCCACAGTATGATACCGAACAGGCTCCAGGAGGGGAAACTTGCCTACCACTGTCCAGCTGGAAACGGCCCAGGTGGGACACAAATTGGAGACTGCAGGACTCTAGGGAGGACTACACATGGATGCACTGCCCCAGGAGGGAATCCACACCACCAGAGGGGGCCCAGAGCCCTCTGCCCAGATGCCCATAGACACCGTCAATGTCGTGGGTAAGGTTCTCCTCTCATCCTTGGTTGTGGTGAACCATCTGCCTTGTTACACCGTTCACCACTCCCCAGACACTCCTAGCTTCACAGCCCTTGCCCTACTCCCACCCATCTCATTCCTTAATTATGTTTGGCAGGCACATTCCCAACCCTTGAATTAGCTCCAACTATACACATGAGAGCAGAGTGTCTGGCTGGAAGAGTGTGGCTGTGGTCACACTGGCCTCACGAGACTTCTGGCTGAAGACAGGACAGGTGTCCACTCTGTTCTGTGGTTCACACAGGCCTCCTAGGGAGTCCATGCAGGTCCAGCAGCTACTGTGGCTGCAAGAAAGTGGAAGAGGGAGGTGGAAAGAGGTGGAAAGGAACATATACTGAAACCTTCCCCAAAGGAGCCATGAAATGGTGAAGGAGAAAACAAAAATTGTGGCTGAGCTCATACTGGGCATTATGAAAAAAGAACAACAAATACACACATACACACAAATAAACTGCTTTTGCTCTTTTTAGACATGATGACTTAAATATACTTTCATTTTTCTCATCTCCTAATCTCCCAACACACACAAACACACACACACACGCACACAAACACACACACACACACACACACACACACACACACACACACACACACACACACACACACACACATCTAAACCGGTCACAAAAGACTCACCATGCAGCACCTGCAATTTGCCAACTGATCACTGATCTGAGCACAGTCAGGCTGTACGAGGAGAAAGATGATCGATATCTCCCTCCCTCCCTCCTTCCCTCCCTCTCTCTCTCTCTCTCTCTCTCTCTCTCATACACACACACACACAGAGAGAGAGAGAGAGAGAGAGAGAGAGAGAGAGAGAGAGAGAGAGAGAGAGAGAGAGAGAGAGAGAGAGAGAGAGAGAGATAGAGATAGATTCAGAGCAGTGCCTCTCCTGAGTATTTTAGTTCCTCATCTGGGCAATGTACAAGCTCGAGCATGGCAGTTCCCTTGTCAGAACCAGGGGCTCCCACCCAAGGGGATCACTGCTCTAATAATGCAGAACCACCCTGCCTCTGGCTTTACCAAGGGCCAGACCCTTCCACTGGGAACAACCAGCCTTGACTCCCCATTCACCAAAACCCTAGGCCCGGACACTAGGTGAAGGAATCCCGAGACAAGTGACTCCTCAGAGCCCGGACAAAAACAAATCAGGCAGTTCTGGTGCCTCCAGAGAGGTGTCTGACTTAGGGTGGGAGCGTTGTTAGGGAATTTGATGGGGTCTTAAAGGCTACATACATGGATGGATTGCCTACTTCCAGCCTAGATGCTTCTGGGCTAACTGGCGGATTCTTGGGGAGGACTAGGAGACCAGAAGGACCAGGAATACCAGCAGAAGCTCTCAATGCTGGGAAATGTGATCACCCTGTGAGTACTGGGGGGGCAGGATAGGTGTGTGTGTATCAGAGGGGGTGTGTTCCTCCCAGATAGTCACCCTCTGAACCCCTGTGTCCTCACCTCCCTAGTGGGTTCTTCTGGGACCCTCCTCAGGTGAAAGGGTGACCTAGCACAGAAGACAAGGGCTCACACAGCAAGGGGGGCCTATCCCCTGCATCCAACACCCCCCACCCCCAGCAAAAAGGAAAAGACCCGAGAAGGCAGGTGTGGAGGTGCTCCTCCCCACATCTGACTAAAGCCACTAGGTTCCCACCAGGGAGAGGAAGGGTGCAGATGTGGCTTCCACTGCTCTAGGCCAGGGTTTCTGTGGTGCTCTCTCCTCACCAATCACTGTATCTGCCCTTTTCCTGGCACACTGGCTGCTAGGAATTGGGGTGGGATCCTTGGGTGACACCCACCCCCCTCTCCTGGGGCACATTTGTGGCAGAGCCAGGGTGGACTGTGGGGTGCAGAGGAGGTGCAGGCAGGATGGGAGAGAGTAGGCTGGAGGCGGGGGTCTGGGTCTGCGGGGGAGGGAGTGAGGAGGTTCGCTGGGTGTGGGAGTCACCAGGTGTGGTCCCATGGGGCAGCCACTCACGCGTGCTGCTGGGAGAAGCTGTAGGCAATGGTTCTGGGTGCATCCAGGCCCGGAGTGCAAGGACCAAGGGCAGGGACCAGGTCGGGCCTCATGCCAGGCAGGGACCCACCATCTCTGCTGGGAGATTGCTTATGGGGCCGCCTATCAGAGCAGGCAGAGCCATATTTGAAACTCGGTGCTGCTGGGAGGGGGCGGGGGCACCTGCACGGGGCTGTGCTTTCTGCCACCCCTGCCTCAGCTGCCATCACCACCACCACCACCTCTGCCTCAGCTGCCTGCTTCCGCTGCCTCCACCACAGAAGCCACCACCGTGCTTCCCGTGCCAGGACCTCAGATTCAGGGCAGCCATGGCCGCCATGCCCTGTGGGGCTGCCCGCAGTGATGTGCCTGCCTTGCTGGCTCCAGGTGCTCTGTGCTCCTGTCCAGGACTGCACTTTGTTTGCAGCAGCTGCCAGCCGCTGGAACGGCTTCCCCTTGTGCTTGTGCTTGCTCTTCTCTCTGCTCTTTCTCTCTCTGCCCCGGCTCCACTCCTGGGCCACCACACAGGCATGCCTACTCTCCCCCCATTGCTGCCATCACAGTGTACCCCAGGGCCCCACCCCCTCCTCCACTTGGCCATGCCCACTCCTCCCTTAGGCCATGCCCCCTACCCTTAGATGCAATCACAGCCCTGACTGGGCTCTAAGGCTACCAGGCCATGGCAATTGCATTATCACCTCAGCTCAGCACGCTCCCCCAACCCCAGTACCTTCCCCAGGGATGGAATCTCCCCTCAGCTCCACCCCTGGAAGAGACTCTCCTCCATCCTCCTTCACTCCACACACTAAGAATGTGCATGGTGACCCTTGTGTGTGTGTGTGTGTGTGTGTGTGTGTGTGTGTGTGTGTGTGTGTGTGTGTGATTGTTGGGGATAATTACCTCTCAAGGACTCAGAACATAGCACTCTTTGGGATGACACACAGCACACTTCCAAAAACAGCACAAAGCACCCTGTGTAAAGGACTCAGCACACAGCTCCCTTTGAAGGACTCAGCATATAGTACCCTGTATAGAGTACTCAGCACACAGCACCCTTTGAAAGAGGGAGTCCATAGCTTGCAGTGTAAAGGACTCAGCACATTGCATGCTTTGAAAAACTCAGTACATAGCACAGTTTCCCAGGGGCTCATTACACAGCACCCTCTGTGTTAATACTCCACACATAACCCTTTGAAAGGCTAAGTACAAAGCACCCTTTGTAAATCACTCATTGCATAGCACCCTTCGAAGAACTCAGCACATAGAAGAATTTTGAAGGTTTCATCACATACCGCACTATGGCAGGACTCAGCACATACCACACTGTGGAAGCACTCAGCACACAGCACCATTTGAAAGACAATACTGAGCACCCTGTGTAAAGGACTCAGCACACAGCACTCAAAAAACTCACCTCATCCCTCTCTTCTCAAGAGCTCAGCACATAGCAGGACCCTTTCAGATGAATTAGCACACCACACCTTTTGAAGGACTCAGCATACAGTACGTTGTGTAATGGACTCAGCACACAGCACCCTTTGAAAAACTCAGCACTGCCCACACTTCTCAGGGACTCAGCACATAGCACCCTATGTGATGTCTCAGCAAACAGCACCTTTTGGAGGACTCAGAACAAAACCCCCATGTGGGAAAGACCCAACAAATAGCACCCTTTGAAGGACTCAGTACATAGCTGTATGTCACAGGTTCAGCTTTCATTAGAATTAGGGTGCTTTCTTCAGTATCCCCATTCTTCAGAAACACTTCACAAATCCTACTAGTTCACATTTAGCCAACCTGTGTTTTATGGGGGAGGATCAGCTGGGGGTCTTGAACTCAAATTTTGGCGGCCCTGTCCCTGAGCTCTTTGGTTCAGTGCTAGAGCTCTACCACATGGAGGCACAGCTCCAATTTTGTTTTTTTGGGTTGTTCTTTGACAGGTCTTATGGTGATAAGGAAGACCAAGTTGGGGTGTCTGTGTGCAAAGGCTCTTAGCTCAACCTGGAGCTGACCTCTCTCTTTCTTGTGCCCCTGGGAAGCTAGGCCTCCTGGAGCTCTCTTGGCCTAGGGTGGAACAGACTTGCTCTGGCATCAGCACTCAGGGTGAACAAAAGTCAGCTTGGCCCTGGTCACTTCTTAAAATTGAAATTTAGAGGACAATGTCACGGGGCCGCATGTCCCGCAACTGGCCACCAGGGGGCAGGAGTGTCCCGCCATAGGGATTCTACCTGTGAGTTGTGTTACTTTTGCTTCCCTGGGGTCTCCATCATGCTTCCAAGTCACCCTGGACAGGAAAATCATTGAGACACTTACCTACATTTAACAGTCGAAAGGCAAGTGGGGCTGTGGCTCAAGTGGCAGAGCAGTAGCCTTGAGCAAGAAAACTCAGAGATAGAGCCTAGGCCCTGAGTTTACACACACACACACACACACACACACACACACACACACACACACACACACACTACATGCATGGAAAATCAGAGATTTCTACACCGCAATCTTTGGGTATTCTCTACTTTTCCCCCACTAAGCCTGGTGGCTGCTGGCCTAGGTGTCTGATGCATACACCGCTACCTGGCATCTTTAATTTTGGGAACAGAATGGGTAGAAGGTCATCCTTCTCCGATCCCAGCTCCTTGATTGGGTCATGTTCTATCCAGGCCCTTTGGGGCTCCTTTACAAAATTGCCAAGATACCTTCAAAAGTCATCACATACTGGACACTGGTGGCTCATGCCTGACATCCTAGCTACTCAGGAAGCTGAGATTTGGAGGATCACAGTGCCAAGACAGCCTGGGCAGAAAGTGTGTGACACTCTTATCCTCGATGAACTGTCAGAAAACAAAAGTGGTCCTGTGGCTCAAATGGTAGAGTGCCAGCCTTGAGAATAAGAGCTCAGGTACAGTGTTCATGGCCAACAACAAGGAGAGGCTTTGCATGTTGGCTTTGGGATTGGCATTGGCCAAATATAATTGGAATTTTCAAGTGCTCCACGACAAAGCAGTGCCTCCTTTAGTCCTGTGCTGGTCCATCTTTTCTCACCCCTTGGTGTTGTCCATGTTTTAGGTCAGCATGGCTCTGGATGGAAGGGAGGGCTCCAAGGAGGAAGATCCCAGAGCAATCACCGCATCTCCTTCTGCCATGCTCACCCTGCTGCTTCTGCTCTTTGCCACAGACCTTCTTCCTGGTATCCATCCATGAGGTCATCACCGCCAACATAGTGGTGAGTGGTGGGTTTGGCCTAACTCAGGGCAGTCAGAGGTGGAAGTAGTTCTGGGATTAGAAGCTTCCACCCTGGGTGTGGGCTGAGCCCAGGGTTGACTTTTATTTCATCCTGAGCCTTGCAGTGGTGGGAAGACAGTGTAGACTCCACATTGAGTCAGGTAAATTGGAATCTGGAGGACCCCTTGTGTGGGGGAGGATGTGGGGCTCACGGGGCCACTATTAATAGTCCTCTCTTGGTACTCCCCTCTCCCTCCCTCATCCCTCAATGGTATAAGAGAAACTTCAAGTAAGGGTTTGGGAATAGGGGGCGGAGAAGTATTTTGGTGTGAACCAGAAGTGCTTCATATTAATCCTAGCCCCTATTTCTTATTTATCTGAGGAATGGCCATATGGGTTTGGGAGGGATGAATCATCCTAGCTGAGAATGTGGCTCAGTGATAGAGTGGTAACCTAGCATGACTGAAGCCCTGGGCTTGATTCCACACAGAAAAAGTTGGAAGGGGAAGTGGGGCTCAACTGGTTGAGCACCAGCCTTGATCAAAAAGAGCTCAGGGACAGTGGCCAGGCCCTTAGTTCAAGCCCCAGTACTGGAAGAAAAAAATCTTTGTTGGAGGCTTTTTTCCCCTCTGAAAACAATTTATTCTTTGTGATAAGCATAACATGGGTCCCTTCCCTCGCCACCAATGGGCCATTAGATGTCCCTTGAACTTGGGCCACCTCCAGGGAGCCTCTACCCTACCCGACCCCCAGTTTAACCTTCCCATCACCCAGCAGATGGAGGCCTGAGAGAAGGCCACCTGACCACCTAATTCCGGTGGCTGCCAAGGCTTTTGAGAGTCAGTATGTCATATGGAGAGTCATTATCTGCATCAGTCTACAGAAGAAAGAGAGGGAATGCTCCTCACCTGAGCTGTGGGCAGATCTGTATCTGGGGCATCTGCAGCAAGATATGCTCCTTGGGGGAGTCCTCTATGGTGATGAGAACCCTGACCTATCCTCTGGCAGTTTCCACGCTGTCTTCAAGTTGCAATTCTTCAAAACCTTTCTGCTCCTCCCTTAATTTACCCACCACAGGCCCTGATGCATCTGAAGCAGCTTTGGTGGTGGGGCTCAGCCTGTGTTGCATCTGGAGCCTGCTGTCCATGCCTTCCTCTGTGAGGATCAACAGCAGCTCCTGTAGCACTCTCCTCTTCTCCATCTTCTCCTGGAACAGCCAGCACACACACTTGGCTTTCTCCCAAAACAGCTCATTCAGGACCAACATCTGCTCTTTACACACCACAAGGGACTCCTCAATTGTTTGGATGTGTGCTGACAGCTGGCTGCATCGATGGTGGAGCTCACCTGCTGGATTCTGGAAGTCCACCTCATCAGGCAGGTTGTGGATGAATCAGATTTTCTTCTTGGACGCCCATGTGTCATGCTTCCCATTCCCATGATTGCTGTGGTGGCAGCTCATGGGGCAGGGGGCTGTAGCTCCAGCTCAGTCTGGCACTGAGCTGCCAGTAGGGCCAGGTGCCTACAGCTGGCCCACCGCTCCTGTGGTATGATTTCCCCCCTGTTGATCTCAGCCTCAGTGTGTTAACAGAGCCTCATCCATCTACCAGGCAACATGGAATGTGGGCGTAGCCACAATTCTTGTATCCCACTGGTCAGAAAGAAACATGAAATAATGGGGGTGTGGCCAGAAACCTGTGATGCAGGCAGAATGGGCAGAGTTAAGATGACAGTGGCTCCCCCAGCCCCTTTCCCAGGGAACTCTGTCCAATTCAGTTGGGGACAAGAGGGTGACCTGCTCGAGCCGGATGTCTGCACAGATTATTGTGTATGTCCATTTGTTTCTAGTTTTGGACCTTGAACTCAGGATCTGGCACAGTCCCTGAGCTGCTTTTGCTCAAGGATAGCCCTCTACCACAGGAGCCACACGGCTCTGCTTCTGGCTTTGTTGGCATTGAAGTTGGACAGGGGTTTCAAGGACTTTCTGACTTAGAGTGACCATGATCCTCCTTTCACAGCCTTGTAAGTATCAAGGAGGAGCCACTGGTGCCTGCGTCATCATTGGTTTTGCTGATGTTCTTGGACACACCCTTGAGTTCCCTATCCTCAGGATTAAGTGGTGGGAGCTGGAGCCCACAGTTGGAATCCTGTTCCTGCCACTTCCAAATGCAGGAGATCCGAAGAAACTCATTCCTATCCATATGAATACCAATGGAATGTGATGTATGTTGTGATTGAATGGGCAGTTCTTGCATGATTCTAGGATAAAATTATACACGATTGTATTCTAGCATACTGATCAATTTTAATTAATACTTTATGAAGCATTTAAACAATCAAATTTATTAAATGGAGGCAGAATGAAATACCGAAGAATTGGGCATCACATAGTATAGAGATGCCATTTTTTCTGCCCAGACTTTCTTTACTTAATTGCTATATAACATTTTCTGAATGTACTTTGGTATATGCAAGTAGGATATATTATACTTGATCTGGAAATCAATTATTCAAACTGTTTTTTTTTTATCAAAATGCTTATAGCACAATAAAGAGGTAAATCAAAATTATGTATATTTGAAGACAATGCTTGGTTAGTCCTCTTCTCACATTACCCATTCCCTTCTTGAGAATAATACACATTGTAAGGAAATGCTTAGAATGTTTTGGAGAAATAGGTTGAATTTAAACCAGAGTTACTCTATGTTGCATTTTGTTTACTTTATATCTAGTAAAGCTAAATTCTTACCTTATCATTTTCCTTAGGCTTTATATTCAGGTTTAATCTCTGATGGGCAACAGATAAAGATATAAACATTTTTTAACAGTTGTTAAATTTAGGCTGAGGAATCTAGGTACAATTATGCTCATGCAGATAGGCCTCATCAGTCATGAGACCATGATACCAAAATGTTAACCAATGCTTATTGGTGTCATGCTTATGACATTTTGTGTATTATAAACAGTGGTTATTACTATTTATTTTGTAATCAACATCATTTCATGGGTTAGGAATTGATATGAGACATTATACTCAGAACTATATTGAAGGAGGAATCCAAAATTAGTTACCAAGATATAGACTTAACGCAATGTTTTTAAAATGCAAGTGAAAGAAATAATTTATGAAAAAGTCAACATTTACAATAAATACAGAATCAGTATGATTGATATTTTCTTTTATCCCAGTTGCAATACGGCTTGCATGATGACTTTTCTGGTTATATGTTTAGTTAGGACTTGATATTTAGTTGAAGTTCTGTTTTTTCATATATTCATTTCTCAGATCAAAGAGGAAATTAATTCCATGCCAGAGTCAACATCCATAATAATGTTATAGTTGTATCCTGCTACTTTGCCAAAGTTTCAAATGAGCATGAGTATCTTGGGTCTTTTTTGGATCTAATTAAATATGTATGCAATTTTGTCAGTATTAGAAAGATTTTTTGACCACCATTTATTAAACTATTATTTTCCAGAAACAACTACTGTCTTTTCATGAGAGTAGTTGTTTTCAGGTCGTGGGGCCTGAACTCTGAGCCTGAGCACTGTCTCTCAGCTCTTCAGCTCAAGGCTAGTGCTCTACCACTTGGGCCACAGCACCACTTCCGGCTTCTTTATTTTTGCTTATGTGGTGCTGAGGAATCGAAACCAGGGCCTCATGCATGCAAGGCAAGCACTCTACCACTGAGCCATCATACCAGCCCTTTTCATGAGATTTTTAATATCATTTATTTCATGGGTTGATATTTTCCTTTAAATAACCCACATTCTGTCTGCTACAAAGTGTAATTTGGAGTAGTTTTAAATTATGTACACTCAGGTACACTGCTCAGATTCTACTATTTGCATATTTTGTTCTTGTTGAATCAGTAGGATTTAGGTCTCAATATGGATACTATTAGACTTATTCATTGCATTTCTGAATTTTTTAAGATGTCATGATTTTTGTTATTTTATTCTCTTAAATATATTCAGATCTCAATCCACGTACAGTCACATTTCTTTTAAACAGTTTGATCCATTCAAGGGATTTGCTATATTAGGTTCATCTAGATGAATTTAATTACAAATGAACACAACTGTATTTCTGAGACACAGTTATCTTTATGGTTCTAGTCAAGGGTAACATGTATTTGAGGTTTTTGTGCTTAAAAATAACTGGGCCCAACATGTTTTAGTTCCTGAGGGCGTTCTAATTTGTTGGTTGTTTTTCCAGCTGTGGTGACTTCAACATATGTGTGCATTTTATTTCAATTGTTTTGTGTCTATATTTTGTTTCATATAACAGAAAGTACAAAAAGAATAAGTGATTTAGAACTTTTCGAAATAGAGTTCTAAGGGAGATACTTGAAGTTTTGTGACATCTGGGACTGGATAGGTCTTGTTAGTGGAGGGGGTAGTAGAATAACAGAGACATTGACATGATTTGAATCTTCCTCTTATTGCCTCACTATTTCATATAGTAATACTTCAAAGTCTTTAGTGGAAAGAAAATAATTTTGTTTGTATGAACTCAGAATTTTTGCTTTAATTGGGACACACTACACATTTATAATTGATTTTAACTCTAAAACCTTCTTTCCTTCTTTTAAAATTACAGATGTGAATTTATATTGCTAAAATAGCATCTACTAATTTATATGAAATAATCCAAACTATTTTCGCTTCACACTATATGTAATATAGACTGTAATAATCGTGAGTAATATAGTACATAATAACTGACTTTGGGGAAAGTCAATTACAGTGGATTTTGTGAGATACTGAGTAATAGTAAAAATTATATTTGATTCTATTAAAAAGTTCACAGTTACATCTAAAAATAACTCATAGTTATAAACTAATGCTAAAAACTAAGATTGCTTATTGGAAAAACCAGAAGTTTCAATAAGCTTGCTTTTTAAACATTGACTTGGATCTGGGCATTGGAGGCTCATGCCTATAATCCTAATTACTCAGGAGTCTGAGATTGAGGATAGTGGTTCAAAGCCAGCCTCAGCAGAAAAGTTGTGAGACTCTTATCTCCAATAACCCACTTGAAAACTAGAAATGGCACTGTGGGTCAAATGGTACAGTGGTATCGATGAGCTGAAGAACTCATTGAAATCTGCGACCAGGCCCATAGTTCAAGCCCCACGACCACCAAAAAAAATTGACATGGATTTTTACTTTATTATTTCATGATTTTTTATTGTGAAAATAAATATAGAGGGCTTAAAATTACATGAGCAAAGTAATGATTCCATTTCTTATCAAACATTGTTTCCCCCTCCCTTGTGTTCCCTTCCCATTCCTTCCCATCTTCCCCGCAAAGCAACCCATGCACCAAAGTTCTAAAGTTCATTTTCCGACATAACTTGTTGTATATCTGATTGTGGCATGGGACCACCTGTATCCCTATTTAAACAACTTGTTTTTCCCTTCCCCTCCACAAATTATAACAACATCAAATACAATGAAAACAAGGTTTATGTCATGGGGGAGGGACATACAAAGCAACAAAGAAATCATCTTATAAATATCCTAAAAAAAACAATAGCAAGAGAAAAAACATTTGAGTCCTTATCTTTGGGTTCATTTCGCCCAACATAAACTTATCTGATCATTTCTGCTTGTCCAAGATAATGAGTACATTCCTTTTCAAGAATTGTAGCCTCCTCCTTTGTTTCCCCTTCCCATCCCACCGTCCCCACGCGCCCCCAAACAGCTCTCCCACCCCACCAAAGTTGTAAAGTTCATTTTCCACATAACGATTTATTCATCTCATTGTTGCAATAGGTCCACCTGAATACCTATTTAAACTATTTGTTTTTCCCTTCCCCTCCACAAATTATAACAACATCAAATACAGTGAAAGCAGAGGTTATACCATGGGGAGGGACATACAAAGCAACAAAGAAATAATCTTATAAATGTGTTAGAAACACATGCATGAAAGAAAAAAAAATTTGAATACATATCTTAGGGTTCATTTCCCTAACATCAACTTATCTGACCTTTTCTGCTTGACTCAGACATATACTACTTATTGCAAATAAGGGAAATCATGGGGCCTAAGTTTCATTGGGCCTGGCTTACTTCACTTAATATAATTTTTTCCAAGACTTTCCATTCCCTAACAAATGGGGAAATGCCATTCTTTCTGATGGAGGCATAGAATTCCATTGTGTATATATACCACATTTTCTTGATCCATTCATCTACTGAGGGGCATCTGGGTTGGTTCCATATCTTAGCTAGGGTAAAGGTAATTAAGGCTGCAATAAACATAGTTGTGCTGGTAGCTTTAGTGTGGTCTTGTTTGTGAACATTTGGGAAAATGCCCAAAAGTGGGATTCCTGTGTCATAAGGGAGCTCTATGTGGAGTCTTTTGAGGAACCTCTTTACTACTTTCCAAAGTGGTTGAACAAGTTTACACTCCCACCAACAATTCAGTAAGGTTCCCTTCTGTCCACATCCGCTCCAGCATCTGTTGTTATTAAAGTTCTTGATTTTAGCCATTCTAACTGGGGTGAGGTGGTATCTCAATGTGGTTTTGATTTGCATTACTTTTATGGCTAGAGAAGTTGAGCATATCTTCATGTGTCTAATGGCAATCCTTCTTTCCTCTTCAGAGAAATTTCTCTGTAAGTCTTTAGCCCACTTATTTATTGGGCAGTTGTTTCTTTGAAAATTTGTTGTTGGGGAATTTAATTTTTTGAGTTCCAGTTATATTTTGGATATGAGACCCTTATCTGTTGTATGGCTAGTGAAGACCTTCTCCCAATCCGTGGGCTTTCTATTGATCTTGCTAGCTATGTCCTTTGCCATGCAGAAGCTCTGCAATTTCATGCAATCCCATTTGTCCAACCTTTCTTTTATGTGTTGTGTTTCTGGGTCTCTATTAAGAAAATTTTGGCCTGTGCCAAGAGACCTAGGGTTTCTCCTATTCAATCCTGTAAAGTTTTCAGAATGTCTGTTTGACTCCGAGGACTTTGATCCATTTGGAGTTGATTCTGGTGCAGGGTGATATATAAGGATCTAGCTTTAGTTTTCTACAAGTAGTTAACCAATTTAGCCAACATCATTTACTGAAGAGCCTGTCATCAAGTTTGTAATATAACAACGACATATACAATTTCAATTTCTTCTAATTCACTATGAGGATACTGTAATAACCAGTGGAGCCAGAATTATCTGTGGGAGCCATTAATCTTTGTAAATTCTTGGCCTGGCCCACCGGAGAGTGTGGGGAATGCCACCAAAGGTGAAGGTGTCAAGCCTCACTTGGTGAGCTGTCAAGAAGTGATTGAACATTGGGCAGTTTGGAAAGTGACGGTTGAAAACAGGCAGAAGACTCTTTGGAGTGAGGAGAGGTACAATCTATATATAAGTTGCATTTTTAGAGCATTGGAAGGGAATATAAAAATGAGAGCTACCTGGATGGAAGAAAGTGGTAAGGCAGCAGGAAGGGAAAAACCTGAGAAGAGAGGAAGCAGAAAAGTGGTCATTAGGGCAGAGTAGTGTAGTCATGTGGAGACTGGAGAGGCCTGAAGAGAAGAAGGAAATGGTGGAAGGGAAAAAGAGAAAGACCAGAAAGGAATGACAGGTCTGTACTGAAGGAGGGAGTAATGGAAAAGTTAAAAGCCTTGCCCATTGAGGTTTGGAGCTTTGGAGATCATAATTTTTTGGCTGGTGGTTTGCAGACCAACTAAGATAGGGCGGGGCTGCCCATTGGAGGTCTCAGGTTTGGTGGTCAAGGCTGATCTTGGACCTGGTTATCCAGTCCAGGATAAGGTAATCACAGTCTCTTTTCTAGTGTAAATTGGATTATTATATTAAATGTGACTCAATGGTTTGTCTCCTTGCCTTAGAGGTAATAAGTACGCAAGTTCACAGAAAGAGCTTCAAGTCTCAAAGGCCGTGAATTTTTTAAGATGTGTTGTAGCCATAATAGGTTTGTAAAAACACAATGGGACAGTGAAATAACAATGCCAATACCACAATATCATCTCAAAATAATGCTTTGATACCACAATTCGTTGTTGATACCATTCTCATGATGAGGTCACAATAAGTTTGTGATGTCACAATAGGTTCATGATGTCAGAGTGGCATGGGATATCTCAAATGTCATTAATTGATAATGAATATATGAGCTTAAAAAGGGACTGTAATGTCTCCAAAGGCATGTGTTGTCACAAATGTGATGCTGTTCTAACAGCTTTGTGATGTCACAATGTGACACAATGGTCATGACATCTGGCAGTATGATGTCATAAGGGATTTCTGATATCACATGTCATACCAGAAATATGAGATTGAAAACAGATTATGAGCTCACAAAGGCCCTACTATATGACAATGGCAGCATGTCACAAAACTTACAAGGACAGGACTGGTTGTGAAGGCACAGCAGGTTAATAATATCACAATGGCAATGTGATGTCACAAAGGATTGTGATATCACATTGGTTATATGGTCAAAATGGGTTTCTGAAACAGAATGAATTCACAGAATCGGCCTTCACACTGTTAAGTCATAACAATGTCACTGTGATTTATAATGCTATGATGCCATTGTTGTTTAGTGATGTCACAATGAACTGATGGTGTCATAATGACAATTTGATGTCACTGCTGATTTATGATGTTACAATGGTTATGAGGTCACATTATGTTTCTGATATCAACACACATGTCAAATTTGAAATAGAATGAAAAAGCCGGGCGCCGGTGCCTATAAACCTAGCTACTCAGGAGGCTGAGATCTGAGGATCGCAGTTCAAAGCCAGCTCAGGCAGGAAAGTCTATGAGACTCTTATTTCCAATGAAAACCACTAGAAAACCAGAAGTGGCTCTGTGGCTCAAGCGATAGCTTGCTCACCTTGAGCTGAAGAACAGGGACAGCACCCAAGCCTAGAGTTCAAGCCCCAGGACTGAAAAAAAAATTAAAAACAGGCATTCATAATCTTATTATAACATCACAATGGTAGTGTGATCTCATAATGCTATCTTGTCATTGTAGATTTGTGATGTCAAAAGTAGTTGATGCTGCCATAATGACAATATTATGTCACACTTGTGATGTCACAAAGGGTTTGTGATGTTACAATGGCATGTTTGATATCAATTGTCAGTTCACAATGAGGTTATAGTTACACAAAGGGACTGTGATGTCACAAAGGCCATGTGTTTTTGCAAAGATGCTAAGAAGTCCTAATAGGTTTGGGATGTCACAATGTGATAGTGATTGTCAAATGGCAATGAAAGCTCACAATGGGTTTGTGATGTCACATTTGTGATGAAATCAAATAATTTTGTGAAGTCATATCTCATAATCACATGTCGAATTTCAGTTGCTACTATTTCACAATGAGGATATGAGTTCACAGAAGAAGACTGAAGTATTAAAGGCTATGAATTTTCTAAAACGCTGTGAAGACACAGGTTTTTGAAAACACAGTGGAACAGTGACATCACAATGGCAATGTGATGTTGCAATATGATGACTTCGTAATGTTTTGATATCACAATTGGTGATGCAACACTGGTGATGAGTTTACAAGAGGTGTGTCACAATGTCACAATGGGTTGGTGATATCAAAATGACACATGTGATCTCAATTGTCATTAACCCACAATAAGTATATGAGCTCACAAAGGGACTGTGATGTCTCCAAAGGCATGTGTTGTCACAAAAGTGATGAAGTCCTAACAGGTGTGTGTTGTCAGAATATGACAAAATGCTCATAACATCTATCAGTGTGATGTCACCATAATCAAGATGTCACACTGGATTCGGGTATCACATTTCATACCTGGATTGGGTATGAGAGGATTGGAATTTCACATTGCGTTAGTGATATCACTATCGAAATATGGGGTCATGCAGGGATTGTGCTACCACAATGGCTATTAGATCACAATGTGTTTCTACTATAATACGTTTGTGCTGTCACAATTGGTTGGAAACGTCACAATGGTATGCCGGGTCTCAAATGTCATTAATTCGCAATGAAAATATGAGTTCACAAAGGGACTGTGTTGTCTCCAAAGTCATGTCATTGGCACAAATGTGATGAAGCCCTAACAAATTTGTGAGTTCACAATGTGACACCTTGTTCTTGATGTCTATCAATGTGATGTCACAATGTTCATGTCAGAGTCAATTTCTGATATCATATGTCATACCTGAAATATTATGAGTTTGAAAACAGATTATAAGCTTACTAAAGGCCTAAAATATCCTAATGGCAGCATATCGCAAAAGTTATGACTAAAAACTCATGGTCTTTGGAGCTTTTCTTTCTTTGAAATTGTTTCCTCATTGTGAACTAGTAGAAATTGAAATTGGACATGTCATTGTGATATTACAAACTCATAATGACATCACAAACTCATTGTGACCTTATCACCACTGTGACATCACAAAACCATTGTGACATCACATTGCTGTTGTGCCTTCACAATCACATTTTGACATCACAAAGCTATTGTGAACTCTGGAGATGTACAAGTTGTTATGTAGAAAACGAACTTTACAACTTTCATTGGGAGGGGGGAGGGGGAGCGGGGAAGATTGGGTGGGGGGGCAGGGGGAGGATGGGAAGGGATAGGAAGGGGAAACAAAGGAGTAGGCTACAATGTTTGATAAGAAATGTACTCATTATCTTGCCCATGTAATTGTAACCCCTCGGTACGGTATTTTCACACACAAAAAAAAACATGAAAAAAAAAACAACACATGACCTCTGTGGCATCACAGACCATTTGTGTACTCATATCTTCATAGTGAACTAATAAAAATTGTTATCACACATAGCATTTTATCATCACAAATACTTTGTGCAATAATTATGACTGTGAAATCACATTGTCATCATGACACCACCATTTATTGTGACATCACCAAACCCTAATGACACCATGCCATATTTTTCTTTTTTTAATTCTGTGAGTTTTTTTTATTGTAAATACACTGTACAGAGGATTACAGTTACACGAGCAAGGTAATGAGTACATATACTATCATCATTGCTGCCTTGACATCACATTGTCATTTTCATGTCATAGACCCATTTTGAATGCCTATCTTTGATTTCACTCTATCTGAAATGTGCCATTTGCATTGATATCAGGAAACCATAGTGAACTCATAACCTTTGTGACATCTAAATCTCTTTGTCACAGCACATTGCCTTTGTTATATCACTAACCCAATGTGACATCAAATACCTCTCCTGTTCTCATAATTTTGTGACATGCCATTGTGATATCTTAGGTCCTTTGTGAGTTGAAAATCTGTGTTTGACCTCGTATTTCAGATATGACATGAGATATCTAAAATCCTGTGTAACATCATGATATCACATCGCTGGACACCATAACCAATACGTCACTTTGTGACATCTCAGACCTGTTAGTTCTTCACCTTTTTGACTACATATGCTTTGCTGACATCAGAATCCCTTCCCAAACTTATATACTCATGGTGTGTTAATGACAATTGAGATCCCACATGCCATTGTGCCATCACCAACCCCTTGGGACATCTCAAATCTATTGCAACCTCCTCATCAGTATTGCATCACCAATTGTGACATCAAAACATTCTTATAACAGGATGGTGAGATATCACATTGTCATTGTGAAATCACTGTCCCATTGGGTTTTCACATAGTATGACCTCATACTATGGAGCTTCTTCTATCACCTGGTATCCTCATATTGAATTATGAGTCATTGAAATTTGATATATCATTCCATTCTGATATTACAAACAAACTGTGACATCACAAAATCATTGCGACCTGATCACCACTGTGACATGAAAAACCCAATGGGATATCTCATTTCCATTGTGACATTATGGATCACATTGGGCCATCCCAAACTTATTATGACCTCTTACCACCTTTGAAAACACACATGGCCTCTGTGACATCACAGAACCTTTTTGTATCCATATCCTCATGAGGAACTAATGAAAACTGACATCAGATATACCATTGAAACATAACAAATCCTTTCTGACATAATCATAATTGTGACAATATGTTGCTATTATGACACCATCAGCTCATTTTGACATGTAAAACTACAATGACATCATAGCATTATAACATCACATTGTCATTCTGATGTCATAGACACGTTGTGTTTGCCTATTATGTTATTTGATTCTATTTCTAATGTGGCATGTTGGTTGATATCAGAAATCCATTGTGAGTTCATGACCATTGTAATATCACGGTGCCTTACTAGCATCACATTGCCAGTGTGATGTCACATTGCCAAATGGATGTCAAAAAGGGATTTTGATGTGACAATGGTTATGACATCACAATGAGTTTCTGATATCAACCCACATGCCACATTTCAAATACAATGAAATCACAGATTTGGCATTCATAATGTGACAATGATGTCACAATGACAATGGCAAATGCTATACTGTCATTATCATTTTGTGATGTCACCA